>NC_081159.1:5167500-5330000 GCF_012432095.1 Onychostoma macrolepis
AAACACACACACACACACATATGTGTGACAGAGGGAGAAGAGAGAAAAAGAGAGATGGAAAATCTCATCCCTTTTCTCCTCTCGATTTATTACATTTCCTACTTCTGAAATGACAGGAGTAATTTTAAAATGTCTCATCGCGCCACCCTTCAGCACACAGACACCTACACGCATGTGGAAGAGAACAGTTCAAAAGGGATTGTTTCAGAGACTGTTCTCGAGATTAAAACTGCAAAAAACCTCATTAAAACTGACACTAAATGAGACTTCAAGTAGAAGCGTCGGCCGTGTAAACATCAGCCAAATTACACAGGTACCAAAACCCTACTTCTAAAATAGTTCACAGCTGCATATCTCCTCTATAATAATAAAGTTCTTCTCCTCAGCAAATACGCTCGGCGTATTAGTTTGAGCGGCGAGCGTGCTCAAAAAGATCATTACGGGTGCCGGATGATTAAAGGCGGCGTCATTAAGAAAGATATCATTAAAACAGAGAGGACGGGCTGCTACAAACCACATGTGTTCAATTATTGGGCTGAAGAGGTGCAGTGCTACAAACACGCTCGCTGAAGGTTCAACTCAATCTTCTGTTTTTAATCATGAAGGCTTCGGTGGAGCTCAGACAGCCCTCCAGGCTGGAAAAACACCTATCAAACTTTCACAATTCCACTTTTTTTCTGAAGAAGGTAATAAAGTCTTGATGTATATGTGAGGAAAACTGCATTAACTGTGGCCCGGCACCCTGGAGCAAATAAATGCATGAGTATAACATGTTTGAACAGCTCGAACGGCATCCGATTAGGCACGTTCGGTGTTGCCACTAAGAGCCGTCGCTTCATCGTCCTCCTCCTCCTCCTTCATGTAGTATAAATAAGCTCACCTAAAGCGCAAGTAAACAAGAAAACTACTTAGTGCCTTCATTATCGTACACTAAACCGTCTATTCTGTGGTTTTGCTTTATTAAATTGAGAGTAGTCTATAAAGCTAAGCGAAGAAAAACAGAAACCTCCCTAACGTAAAAAAGGAAAGAGCCAGGTAACCTGCTCTTGTACTGTGTATCTTACGTAAGGAACAATGATGCTACTTGAAAATTTGATTTGAAACAATTTTCATTTTTAAATCATTCTGTTCTCCCTCTTTTTTTATTAAACTCACTGGTAATTGTGTTACAAGCCCAGATGCTTAACTGTAAGTATGCCGCCATCCGTTCTATTCGAAAATCCTTTTAATGGTTCTCAGACTTTAGCCCTCTCATAAATCTCTGTGTGCCCAAGAGATTATTCTCCAGACTGGAGCGTTAGATTGTCTGCTGCAGGCCTTGTCATCGCTTGGAGTTAAAAAACAAAAAAACAAACAAACAAAAAACACCAAGGAAGATTTCAATCTGTAATTAAGCACCTACAAGACTGAACTATGAGCAAAATGGCTGTTAACACATTTTATTAGTATTATATTAATGTGCCTTCGACTTTAGCCAGCGAGCACAAAGAGCTCAGATCTCATTCCGTCGTGGTCACCTTGTAACCCACATCATCTCATCTGTTGCTTTTATGAGTGGTTCTGGGGCAAGTGACCCAGAATGTTCAGAAAGAAAAAAAAATGATCCATTTCCTGCTCCTCTGAAGGGCATATAGATTAATAATGTCAGCCGCGTCAGATGGGGCCACTCAGACTATCTTTTCAGTTATAGAGAATAAATTCTCTCCGTTTTCATGTTTGACACACATTTCTGCCGCTACATAAAGAGCTACAGATGTTTTGAAAGCATCTAATAATGCGTTCATAATAACACAGCAACTGTTACCTCTTAAATACGTGCACATAGTCCGAGTTTTATCGGCCATTTCTCAGAGGAGCAGGAAACATCTCATCTTCGCAACCGTAAACTCCTGCTCCTCATACACCCATCTCTCTCTCTCTCTCTCTCTCTCCGATGGTACGACAGCTCTGATGGCTGAACTTTAAATGACAGAGATGAAATTAATTCATAGGTGAAAATCCATCATTTCAGATCCGGAATCTGTGCCACCTACAAGCATAAAGAATTAATAGAGTAATCTTACTGCGAGGCAGAGAGAGAGAGAGAGAGAGGATGAGAGAGAGGGAGGAAGGAAGGGAGAGAGGTCATTTTATTCTAATTTGTACCTCTGACAATTTCCTGTCAGAGGATAAAGCAACACAAATAAATAAATAATCGAATATATAAAAAAATAAATAAATTAAAGAACGGAACAAATAAAAGCATATTTCTGTCTGAATATGAAATGAAGGCCTGTTCCACTGCTATTAAATGAGAAGATGAAAAGCGAGCGAGAGAGAGAGAGAGAGAAGAAAAAAAGTGATTTTTTTTCTATCTCCGTGTTTTCTGTATTCATAAGAGTTAGTGGGAGCCATAATTCAGTACAGAGGGGAGGTGTGATTGTGGTGTGGGGGGCATGACTACGTGGGCAGCGTATAGATATACATCCACTTTGCTGAGATGTGTGTGTATGTGTGTTGCTGTAAGCAAAGCCACTATGGCAGAAAACTGCTCTGTTAGTGTAGTATAGTGAAAAATAATTACTGTTAAAGTTGCATAGAACACACACACAGGATATCTGTGAGTGCTTTAGTGGTTCAGTGACTTCACATATACAGAGACAGACACACACACACACAAATGTTGTGGAATGACGGTGTTGGTAAGACACTAGAGTACCTGCTTTGAGACTTGAAAGCCCAATGCATTTACACACTGCTGTCTTGAGGATTGACTGTTACATGAGCTAATCTATCTCTCACAAGAAACACACACGCGCACAAAAAAGTGTGGTGAACGGATGCTCCCTCATGCTCAGTTTGTACCGCAGATGTATAGTTTTTCAATTCCTCCAGACATTCATTGGATTAATTGTATTATTGTCTGATAATCGTACATCCTGCTTTTACAGCCGCGTGTCTGTCTCAATTCCGTCACCTTTGACTTTCATTATAATCTCATTTTACCATTTCAAGACTCTGTAAATTAAAAACCTTTAGCATGATAATGAATTTACTGCGGCGGTGTAATCTGCAGTCTGCTGTCATTTGAAGACGAACAAACTGCGGCATTTATCGGCATTGGAACCGTGACACTGACTGAACTGTGAAGACGGAAGTCTGCGCTGAGACGAGAGACCTCATGGCTCCCGACAGGAAAAGACTCTTTTAGCACCTGCGATGGCTGGCGATCTCAAGAGACCCGGGAACACAGGTGCTGCGAGCTCTTATAAAAGCCGTCTCGAATCTACAGTATAGAGCAAGCTAACATGCGAGCGGATGGTGTGAAATGCAGGTAGACCATTGAGAAGCCATCGAGTGCTCTGTTGAAGCTAAATTAGTAAATTAGCATGTCTTACTGGGGTGTCCCTCTCGGGAAATATTTTGGGGAAAATGTGACAGTTCTAGTAGTGCAAAATCAGGCAATGCAGCAGAATATCTGAATATATGCATGCATGCTTTCCTGGTTATTTATTTATTTTTTCCTCTGCTTCCACATGGTTGTCTACACCTCACGAGAAACAGTGTAATTGGCTTCATGAGCTCAGTCTCAGTCTGAACAGTTGCAGCACATTTCACTGACAGCATCAATGGAGAAGCTTGATATTAAAAACCCTCTGAACTGACCCAGGATTTCGAGATATTTAAACGAAGTAAGCTTCCTTCTCCTACCTGTTAAGCACACACAGAGGCACGCACACAATGCAGTCTGGCCTTAACGCGCCTGTCCAGCCTTTGCAATTAATTTTCATTTGCATCTATTGGATCAGGAGAAATTAATTAGATCTCTCTGGACACAAAGATGGTATCCATACCACATCCATCTTTGTGTGTGAGAGCGAGAGAGAGAGCATGATCGCTGCCCACTCAGAAGGAAGCCAAACATGATTCACTGAAAAGATTATTTGAGGCCGATGTAAGTCTAGATGAAAAAAAAAATAATAATTGTGAAGGTTCTTATGATTCAATATGCCTTTCTTAAGGGGCCATATCATGTAACAGTTTTGTGCTTTTATAATATTAGTCAAGGTTTTCTTTTTCAATGCATTTAGTTTAGCATTCGCAAATCAGTTATAATTGTTTAACCTGCATGTGAAATAAGTATCTTCAGGGTTGCAGTTTCGCAGTCTGGTCTGATATAGCTGGCACTGTTCTTTCCTTCAATTATAGTCTTTTTGTAAAGCCTGCATTACGTTGTGTGAACGTCTGGAAACAATCCATGCAGACAGGCATGGGTGAAAGACACAATAAACTGGTAAAAATTCCCTACAGCTAGTATAAATTTAGAATGGGCTCTGTCGTGATTTCGCTACTTGTCTTTAATATGCTTGATAACTGTCTGTACTTTTGTATGACTACAATTAATTTTTGTAACAATTTGTTTCCAAGTGATTTTAAGCCTTTGAAACACAATCAGCCGCGAAAGAGAACTCATTTCGTCATATGTGCGCGCTGTCTGAAAGATTTTCTGAGCGCTGTCAGAGAGGCGTGCACACAGAGCACGGGAGTATTGAACGGAGTCATTTTTGCCACTTGACACTTGTATATGTCAAAATGCCCATCTTCGCAAGCATCCTAGTAAACACAGTAATTTAGATCCTAAATGAAAGCAAACAGCTGAGAAAGAAAACACATGTCTAACAGTATATTGAATACGGGCAGCTCTTAAAGTGACAGTGTCATTCATGTTAATCAAACAACAAAAGAGAGAAAATCTCTCACTGCTCTTGACTAAATCACTTTTGTAACATTAATAAGAAAAAAATATATATTCGATTTACACAGTGAAGAATATGCAGTGTTTTTATACATTTGATTTCTTTATACAATGTATGTAGCATTTCTTATTTATTTGTTCTACTGTATTTTTTTTTTTTGTCCTATTGCTTGTCATTAATTTCTTATTCTTATTTAATCACTGACTGTTTACTTGTCTTCAGTAAGCTTGAGTTGAGTTTTTTTCTAAGGTATTAAAAATTTCAATATCATAAAGACTTTATTTAAAGCAAAAATAACAATATTGTGATATATATATATTTACCGTGGAATAAAATTACTCATATCGTGATATAAGATTTTGGTCATGTCGCCCACCCTAAAATAAAAATAATTCTGTTATTCACCCTGTTGCCGTTCAAAACCTGAATTGACCACTTCCACATTCCAAGATGACGGATGTGGTGACGAGAGAATGAGTAAATAATGACCATTTTTATTTTTAAGTTAACTATTCTTTTAAGATCTTACTAAAACGACTGGAGACCATGTTAAAAACAAACTTCAGACACTTTGTCCTAATGTTGGTAAGGCTAAGCAGAACAATTAAAGTATATCTGCACAGTAGGCTGCATCAAACTCTTTCATTTAAAAAAAAGTAACTCTATGTTTTCCATGATACGACAATTATTTAGCACTTAACTAATTGATATAACACTGTTTTAGCTTTATCGTACTGTCGGCGCTCACATTTGAATTTATATTCTCGGCAGGCGCTTTCTTATCAAAGCAACTTTGATAAGACAGTGCATACATTATGTGCGTGGAAGAGAGATGCAAAGCAAAAAAGCAGATAGCGGATCCGAGTCAAGTACTACAGTTGAAGACAAAAACACTACAAGCACCCACCCTGATGTGCGTGGAAGGACTGTGGAGAAAATGCTAGATCTGGAGAAGTAGGAAATCTTTTGTGAGAAAAGATGAAAGCACTACATGACCAGATGTACCAAATTATCACCAAGACAATGGCCTGCTCCCGCAGAGGTCAATCAAATACAACCTTATGTAAGTGTGTTTAACAATAACATAACCTTAATATGTGTGTGTGTATGAGTGTGAGATAATGGAGTGTAGTTTACAGACCGAAGTAGTTATTAGTGCACCGCATAAATATTGCATCACTGAGTAGCGTAGAGAAAGTGGTGTGTGTGTGTGTGTGTGTGTGTGTGCAGCAAGACTAGGAAGTCTGTTTAACTGCGTGTGTATCTCCCTCTGCGGCAACTCTCATTAAAATTGTAAAGTCATACACTGATGAGGGCACTCTAGAGTAACCCGCACGCACAAGAATGAAATATTATTGAACATCATCATCACCATCATAATCTGGCTGACCTACAAAAAACGTGTAATAATATAATATGTAATAATATTAAATAATCTTGTACCGTTCTCTGGCTCAGACTTGCGCTCTTGTTCTGTATCGGTGAGGGACAGGACAGAGTTCGCTCGGCTTGACAGGCAGGAACTGTGTTCTGACTTCACTTCCTGCATCCACAACCGCAGGGCATGGTCAGGGGAGGCGCCGCCCTCGGATTCGGGATCGGAAGTGACACCTGCAGACACGCCTCCAGGGTAAGCGAGCTCCTGATTGGCCGCGTGAAGCTCGGTCTGGAAATCAGGGAACCCGGTCTGGGAGGGGTCTGAGAAATCTGAGAAAATCAGAAAGAGAAAGGAATAAATTAATGAAATGTACTGCACAAATCAAAGTTTTAGCACACACACACATAGGCCAGTGGATTAGAGTTCAGTGCTGGAGCTGTGTACTGACTGCTGAGATTTCTGGAGCCAGGCTGAGAAACAATTTTGTTTTCTCTTCGGAGATGGAGAATGGCTTATAAAACCTCAAATAAATATTTAACAAAAAAGAATTCTGCTTTTAACTGCACAAAATGTGAAAACCATTTAAATTCCCCCAAGAATCTCAGAGAGTGTAGGAGACATATGGTTTTACACACATGCACACTCATACACAGAAACTCAATGTGTGTGCGTACTAGCACTACTTTTCTCGCTCATTTTTAGGCTTACAGTACATCAACTCACTCTAGCATGCACACATACTGTAAAATCACATTCTCTAAAGCTTCTCTGAAGTAGCTTTATTGGCATGGTAAAAAAAAAAAGTTTTATATTGTCAAAACCAGTGTTGGGGATATCACCAGTTACTTTTTTTTCCCATTTATTGATTGACAGCTATTCTGTCCCCATGTTGAGAGAAATCGGGAGTAAGATGTCACTGTAGTTCTAGAATAAATGTGAACATGCATTAATTCATCTCACTTGCAAAAAAAAAAACAGATTCAGTACTCCTCAAAATTAATAAAAACAGCAAAATGCCACTCAGAATGTGATGCAATGCAAGCCTGCAATAATGAAATGTTAAATAACACAAATATCCTTTATGTATTTAATCCTATTTTATTAACCAATGTCTTTGCTGCTGACCTTCAATGATCCAATTCAAGCAAAAATGACTCTAGACTTACTCTAACATTCGTGCTTTTTTTTTATTGCTGAATTGTGTTGAACGTTCTTCTTCTGTGTTCTATTATACAGACGTGAATTTACTTTCTCTTCAGCCTGAGGCTTATTCATTTCACTTTTGGTGTGAAAGGGCTTTTACGTTTGGCAAAAAATATAACTTTTTTTATATTAAAAACAAGCAAGTAAGCCCTACCCAGATTAAAAAAAGTTACGCAAAAGTAACGCAACACATTACTTTCCATAAAGAGTATCTAAGTAACGTAATTAGTTACTTTTTTAGGGAGTGACGCAATATTGTAATGCATTACTTTTAAAAGTAACTTTCCCCAACACTGGTCAAAGCATTGATAACATTTAGCAACAGATATACAATACAGTTTAAAAATTTGGGGTCAGTAAGATATATTAAAGACATTTTTTAATTTATATATATATATATATATATATATATATATATATATATATATATATATATATATATTTTATGTCACATAATCCTTCAGAAATTATTATTTTTATATGAAACTTAAAGATAAATGTTATCAAACGAAGAGAACATTTAATAAGATTTTACCCCACACAACACCAGCCGAGTGTTTGAAATAATTTCATTTTGTGACCTGATGTTGCTTCTTATTACAGAATGAGGCAAAACATATAAATGTTATGAAAATATATTAAATCTTTCTGTTCATTATCAGAATGCTGAAAACTGTTGTGCTGTTTAATTATTTTGTGGAATGAATGACTATTCAATTAGTATTCTTTAATTAATAGAATGTTCAAATGCATACATTTATTTGAAAAATATTTTTGTAACATTATAAAGGTCCCTTAAGATCAATTTATTATTTATCAACTTAAATTTCTAAATTATAATTTTTTTTTTTAAATCAGACCCCAGACTTTTGAATGGTAGTGCACATCATTTTTTTTTTTTTAAAGAAACAAAACAAAAACTCTCGCTGTCATTCTCTTCTTTTTTTCATCCAGTCCCTTTTCATCTCATCTGTTCCCATTTCCTCTTGTCTTCTTTTCTCATCTCATCACATCACATCACATCCTGACTGGCCTTTTTGGACTAGTTAGGGAACTACACTTTGAGCAAGTGTATGTACATACACATAGCATACTACAATCTCTTTCTCTATTTTCTCTCAATCTCCCTTCATCTCATCTCATTTCTTCTCTTGGCCTTAAATATTGTCTTCTTTTCACATTTCTTCTCTTCATTTGTTCAGGTAAAGGCGATGGGCTCTTCATGGGTTTTTCTGGAAGCGTGTAGCACTAAGTGTGTGTACAGGAAGTGTGATTTTTCAGACCTGTGTGTGCATGTGAGAAGTGAGCTCTTTACTCAAGTGTCCTTAAGAATCCTCTCCTCTACCTCTCTGACTCCTGTCTCCGTGGCGACCCCTCTCACTGCTCTCCCTGCTCTAATCATCTCAGTACTAATTGCCCACGATGCACTTCTCCGTCCTTCACTGAGAACATGACCCCCTGCTTCTCGGCCTGACCCACACACACACACACACTCGTCCACGAGCAGACATAGATGGAAAAAGCTAGGCTAAGAGGAATGCTTGAAAGACCTTTTTTTACATCTCTTTCCATTTCTCCATCCTTTCTCTCAATTCAGTTCAGTTCAAATGAGCTTTATTGGCATGACTTGCACAGTATTGCCAAAGCATTGTCCATTACATGAATAAGGAACAATCAATCGAAGAATTGATCTGTAAAATAATTAAGTAAATAAGTACATGTATACTTTCTTTTTTTTCTTTTCCCACTAACAAGAAAAAAGAAAAATATATAGGACATTGTTAAAAACAAAACAAAAAAAAACCTTTGTACAACATTTAAGAAATTATCTTGCTTCAGTTTTGTCCACTGGCTGACAGTCTCTCGCTCACTCTCTCTCTCTCTTGTCTCCATTTCCATCTCTCTCTATCCCTCTCTCTCTTTGTAAAGCTGTTTCCGTGGTAACTGGAATGGAATGTTTTGTTCTGCATGTAGCATTTGAATAATTCCATTGAGGAAACAAAAAGCGTCACTGTAACCTGTTCAACCACCGACTTCTGTATGTATAATTTCTTGAATCACAGCAAAATGAATGGACATTTCAACTTTTTGCACAGTTTTTTTTTTTTTTTTTCAGTATGAGCATGAAGCTTTGAGAAGTGCTGTGTGGAGTTGATCATTTTCAAAAGGAAACCCACAAAGACCATGCATTATTCTTTTTCTGTCTTTTTTTTTTTTTTTTTTTGCGAAAACATGTAAACAAATATAATGTATGCTATTTGGATAACATCATTTATTATTAAGTATATATTTTTATTAATTATCTATAATTTAATCATACATATTTAATGTATATAATACATAATAGATAATCTTTCAGGAGTTTTTAATATTATTAATGTCATTTTGATTTTTAATCAAAAACAATTTATATATACCCCAAACGTATCTGTTTAGGAGGCTGAAGGGTTCAACAGAACTAAGTTCTATTCAGCAAGAATGAAAATGAAAGGGAACATTGCTTGTGTGTGTTCTTTAGTTGTGGGGAATCCTTTAATTAATGGAAATATTCCACCCTTGGGACTCAGACAAGAAAAAAAGCCTCCATGAATGAAGAATATCAAAGGCAGAAGAATAAAGGGTGAAATAAATTATATTATTAAAATTATTTTAAAATTTAAATTGTAAATCATTATTCAAAAGTAAAACACACATCACATTATTATTTAATGACAATAGTGTTTGATGTTTGGTGTGTGTCAGTTGATGGCTCATTTCAATTTACAGTCAGTGTTTTCAAAGAATCCTGTTACTCACTAAGGAATGATGCCATATAATCACTTTCATTAAAGCAACCATCAACAACAACAAACAAAACAACTCTGTAACTATGATCTCTTTTAGATAATGCAGCCTTTCATGCAATATCAGATGCTTATGATAACAGCTCCAGTGCCCATCAACTAAATGTAGAGGGAAATTAATTATGGGTCATCATTTAATGCTGTCAGACACAAGCAAGTATGCACACATATATTTGTGGAAATTTGGTTTGACATCCATTACGCATGATCTGAGTTGACCACAATATATGAATGAAGCTACTGTACATATTAAATTAAACTATATAACCACAACAATTCTATTCTTATTTTTTCATGTTTTTAAAATTTAAAATAAAACATTACTAGTTGCTTTATTTTTATTTGTTATTGCCATAATCTCTTCCTTGAATAACTTAAATTTTCGAGATTACAGTAATACTATTTAAAAAAAAAAAAAAAAAAAAAAAGTTTATTCAGGAAGGATGCATTGGTTTGATCAAAAGTCATTTATAATGTTACAAAAGATTCATATTTCTTATAATTGCTGTTCTTTTACACTTTTTATTCAAAGAATTCTGAAAAAATGCATCACGAAATTCTGAAAAAAAAATATTAAGCAGCACAATGTTTTCAAAATTCATTTATAATAATAAGAAATGTTTCTTGAACACCAATTCAGCATATTACAATGATTTCTGAATGATCATGTGACACTTAAGACTAGAATACAGTAGGGCTGGGCGATTTTTCAGATTTGATTGATTAATTCGAATTGAATGTTTTTGCCACGATTTTATTCTTTAGAAATTGAGGAATCGCAAAATATTACCAAACATTAAGAATCAGACACTTTGACAATGTGCCAATGATAACAGTAAAAAAGAATGATCCAACTGCGTGTCGGCACACGTGATTAACCACTCACGAGTGACGCGCTCATATTGCTAGTCGCCATTCACACAGAATGCGCTTTGGTGTTGACAAAAATGCGCCGCGGGCGGTGGAATAGGAAAAACACGCAAGAAGTTGGGAGTGAACTTCTTTTAACTTCAGTGCCGCGTTTTTAGAATGCCGTTTCATGCACGAGACTCATACGAATGCAACAGTCCATGTTTACAGCAGGTTACAATGACAATAAAGTAAAGTAAAGTCTAAAGAAAAAGACACAATGGAAAAGCAGCACAAGCAAATTGAGAACCTGTAACTACTACTGTATGCCTGATATTTCATGTTTGCATCATGGTGACAGGCTGAAAGCTGCTGTTGTTTTTACAGAACATTTATAGTTAATAATAGTCTACTGGTGTTATCCCTTCAGTCATTTTGAAATTGACTTCTGAGATTTTTTTAAAGCATTTTCCTAGTATTATTTATGAGCATATAATATGTATAAGACAAGTTTGTACAAGATGTAGTTGTAGTTCATGCATCTTTTCTGCAAAGATATTTAACAAGTTGATTTGTAAAATTTATTTGAATATTTACATCATGTTGACAACAATGTTTATGTGTGGTGCACTTGGAATGGAATGTTCTTTAACTAGAGGGTTAATAAAGAAAAAGTTACTTGAATCATGTTGTAGATACATTTTGAAGTTGACTAGTTAAAAATCATTTTTTTTTAAAAATCAAGAATCGGTCGAATGTTCTGAAAAAAAAATAATAATCAAGATTTACATTTTTTGCCATATCGCCCAGCCCTAGAATACAATTATTATAAATAAAAAAAAAAATAAAAGTTATTTTAAATTGTAATAACATTTAACAATGTTACAATGTATATTTTGATCAAATAAATACAGCCTTGGTGAACATAAAAGACTTCTTTAAAAAACATGACATTCATTCCATTTCAAAAAACAATTTGTTCTACATTTTTACAATTTACTTAAAAAAACAAAACAAAACAAAAAAAATATTCTATTCTGAATGGCACACAATCCTGACACACAAACAGAAGGTCCTACCTTTCTGAGGCTGCTCCAAGGGTTTCCTGCGGACTTTGTGGCTGTTGTAGGTGAATCTGCGGTCAGGCTCATAATCGGTGCGGGTGTGCGCCTCTCTGTAGTGTTTGTGATGAAGGCTGGTACCATCCTCTTCTTCAGATGAGCTGGAGTAACTGAGCTCCAGGCCGGGGTGGGGCCGTGCCAGAGATTGGTACAGCTTCTCGTCCATCTCTGCTTACTTTCACAATATCACACACACACACTCAGTAATCTAAAAAACTCACTCAAAGCACACTGCACACACACAAAGAACAAAAAAAGAACAGAACAGAGGCGATGAAACAGAAAACAAACAACAGCAGTTCAAATGTACTCTAAACTTTCATTTCAGTGGTGCAATTTTTTTGTAACACGATACATGAAACAGCTTGAGAACAAACGGCTGCTCAGTAGAAATACATTTAAAGTGGCATGAAGGACAAAACAAAACAGAAACACTTTCCAAAACCGCCCCCATGTTTCAGCCAAACATTCATCGACCACCAAGAAAAGAGAGAAGGTCTCAGAGGACAAATGAAAGAGAAGAGGGAGAGATAGATAGAACGATAGATGGAGGGTGAGATGAAGAGATAAAGAGATGCTTAGATAGAGGAAAAGAGAGGAGATAAAAAGGGTGAAAGAACAAAACAAACTCGAGAGTTATACAACCGTCCAGTAATGAAGCCAGTTAAATCATGAAATTAACTTGTCTCACTGTACAGTACACCAGTCAATAGATTCAAATAATTCATTAGGATTCATGTCTTTTTTGTTGCAGTTAACCCAATCAATCTTACATTGTGAATTAGCTGAAATATAGCTCTAAATAAATCCATATCGAATTCCTTTGACAGTTGAGTACATCCAGTTTTAATGCATTCAGTTCTTCTAAAGAAAGAAAACAAAATGAAATCGAACAAATTTGATTTAATGATGTTGCAACAGTCATCTGGTGCTCCTCTCATTAGAGACCATTATTGCTTTTTCATGACTAATCTTGATTATTGGTGCTGCAACAAACAATTGATACTGAAAATAATAATGTCAATAATAACCATAATGTAAAAACTGATAATCAACAATGAAAATAACTAAGGAATTCCTTTATCAATTAGTCAGTTGTGTGTGCCCAAATCAGTCGGCAACATCACTTTACCATAGTTAAAAAACCTCTGTGAGAAAAGGCACTCAAAATACACCAACCTTTGCATAAAGGTTAGATAGATGCCACATTCGGCTTTCCAGACATGTCGACGCGTCTGCCATTTTGGAATGCTCAGTGTGTTGTCACTCACAATAAAAATTCAACATGCCAAAACACTGCACATTCTCTGGTTGTAAAAACCGCCAACATTCAAATTCCTGAAGAAATTGGATAAGTTTTCACAGGTAAGAATGTGTTGGTTTGTGATGCGTTTTGTTAGTTTAGCAAAATCATCTGCTAAAGTCTATTGCAGATAAAGATATTCATACATGTGTATAACTAGGGTTGCAGACATACAGTCAACGTTTAGCGGCCCATAGAAACAGCCTACCTATACATGTCTACGGTTGGTGCATGTTGCAATCCCAGATGCACATTATAAGCAACTCAATCTCAAAGCAAATGCAGAGATGGAGATGGAGCAGCATTTACTGTGAAGCAAGCTACTCTGAGACAAACAAAGGATCATGAGCCGCTCGTGTGTACAGTAAATCGCCCTGAAACACCCAACACTTGTTGAATTAATTAATAATTATTATGCATTCCTATCTGCATTTTTTGTGTAATTATGAGCTGTGTGTTATTCTTTTCATGATTATTATTATTATTGTATTATTTATTATTTTTTAATATTTGTGTACATACAGTATAGATAGATGGATAGGCAGATTAATAGATGGACAGACAGACAGACAGACAGACAGACAGACAGACAGACAGACAGACAGACAGACAGACAGACAGACAGACAGACAGACAGATAGATAGATAGATAGATAGATAGATAGATAGATAGATAGATAGATAGATAGATAGATAGATAGATAAGATCGTGCTTGAATTGCCCTGCATACATCTTATTCCGAGCTCTAGCACTAACACACACACTCTCTCTCTTTCTCTCTCTCTCTCTCTCCAGAGAGCACGGCTCCCTTTCAGTTTTTACTTCCCAGAATCTAAACGCTGACCATGACCTTTCAATGACCTTTGAGCCTGAAAAGAACATTCGGCATTCAACAGAGGAGCATGCAGGTAGGGGAGGGCCACTGGAAAGCAAGATGCGGTTAGACAGAGAGAAAGAGAAAGGAGAGACGCAGCTGAAAGGAGACAGATGAAAAGGAGAGGTGGAACGGATGAACACGGGATGAAAGAGAACCGATAGACCGTACAGGGTAGAAGAGTCAAACGAAGATGAAGACAGGGACGGATAGGAACAGAAGCATGGCTGAAAAATGAAAGAGGGAAGGATGAGACTGGACAGATGAAGAAATGAAGAAGGATAGAAGGAGCTCGCGAATTGACCAGACAGGTTAAAGACTTTGTGGGAAGCAGACAGGAGGGAGACAGACAGAGAAAGAATTGTCGCTCACATCCTGACATTGATGAAATAGAAGTTAAATATTACCATCAAATGCTCGTTAGTGTGTATACTCTGTGTTGCTTTGGTAATGGGTTACTAATTGGCTGATGCGGAAACACGCGGCATGACTAAGTGATGTGGGAGGGGTGTGCGAGTTAAATCCCTGTCAGTCTCTGGCAGGCTGCCTGCTGATTGGATGTCGTGCCAGAGCGAGTGCCAATTGGAGGCAGCGTTGACTTTGCAGACTGGAGGCAACGTCTTCACACGCAAACACAATTAATAATCTGTTAGTTAACAGCGGCGTTGATGAACGCTTCTTTTATCTGTCTCTCTCGCTCTGCTCTCATGAGGCTCTAGTCATGTGAAGTCTAGCAGAGGAAGCAGATCGAACACTATTACTACCATTTTTGATCAAAACGGAACTTACTGTAACACGTAAAGAGGGTTTAAGGCCACTAATGAAATCTGTGCGGGAATGAACGGAAGTAGACGCACACGTACACTTGAAGCAGACAGATGGGGAGGGTTCTTATGGGAGTGCTGAATAAGTCTTTGTAATCAGACGATTATGATGATTACAGTGTAGGAGAATAAATTGCCAAGAGGGGACACAAACATGGGCACGAACCCAGTCACGTATGCACAATTGTGCTCCTAATTGGGTTTGTGCTCTAGACTACACAGTTTATGTTTGGAGATGCTCTTCTTGTATCATTTTGCAACAAGTACATATAAAGCCCCTTAAGTGGTTCTCTGCAACATAGTGGGTTCAGAAAAACTCTCCTTATTAGGAGCTATATTTTGCTGTAGAGTTCTTGGGTTGGCTATATTATATAAAGCATTGATGTTACATTATAGGTGCTTCAGATGGGTGTATTGGTTCTATGAATCATCCATTAACAGAAGAAAAGAAAAGTCCTCCCAAAGCCTTTGAAAAGGTTTTACTTCTTTTAAAAAAACATTAAAGAAACCACATTCACTAGGGGCATTTCAGAACCATATGTGACCCTGGACCACAAAACCAGTTTTAAGTCGCTGGGGTATATTTGTAGCAATAGCCAAAAATACATTGTATGGGTCAAAATTATCCATTTTTCTTTTATGCCAAAAATCATTAGGATATCAAGTAAAGATCATGTTCCATGAAGATATTTTGTAAATTCCTTACTGTAAATATATCAAAACTTCATTTTTGATTAGTAATATGCATTGCTAAGAACTTCATTTGGACAACTTTAAAGGCGATTTTCTCAATATTTAGATTTTTTTGCACCCTCAGATTTTCAAATAGTTATATCTCGGCCAAAGCTTATTTATTCAGCTTTCAGATGATGTATAAATCTCAATTTCGGGAAAATTGACTCTTAAGACTGGTTTTGTGGTCCAGGGTCACATATCTGACTTTTTTTTTTTTTCAGGAATTGGCCAATATTGGATATTTTTACCTATTCTGCTGACTTACAAATTCTCTTACATATTACCAAAATAATTTTTTAGGCACCATCTAAGCAGTACCCAAGAGGAGTTTTTTTTTTTTTTATACTCATATATATATATATATATATATATATATTCTTTTCTCTATAGCAGATTTCAAAAATAAAAAGTATCGATCTCATTCTGTACCCATCTTACATCAAATAATGGAAAATAAAGAATAACAAAATCAATATTAAAAATACATACCAGGGCTCGACATTAACGCTTGTCCGCTTGTCCGGGACAAGTGAATGTTTTGGACGGGCAAGTGAAAGAGGAATTTACTTGCCCAATCGGACAAGTAACTTGAAAAAGTCAATACCAAAAACAATAATAACTGCCTTTATTTGTGATATAGCCTTTGTTATAGGGGTGTGCGATTATATATCGTTTGCGATAATTTTGTAATTGCTGTTTTAACGAGTATATTGCAAGAATCAAACAAAACACACCTACAGAGTGCACGCATAATTACGTAAAGTCGTCTAGGTTAGACTAGCTCAGTGGTTCTCAATTCCAGTCCTGGGGGCCCCCTGCTCTGCACATTTTGCATGTCTCCCTTACTTAACACACCTGATTGAGATCATCAGCTCGTTAGGAGAGAGATCCATGAACTGAACTAACGAGCTGATGATCTCAATCAGGTGTTTCGTGCCTGAATGAATCAACCGTTTAAATGATTCGGTTCAGTCTCAATGACTCGCTTATTAACAGTGACTTGACGCCACCTACTGGTGGTTTTAATTTCACATTTACAGCATTTTTTATTTTTTTTTATAATTTCAAATATCAGTATTCAACATTTTATGTATCAAAACATTATTTATTCATTTGTAACTGCAGGTTAAAGCATTCCATGTCCCTCAGAGCTGCATTAACAGTGTGTAAATATATCTATTCCACTCCAGATGCAGCTTCTGTGTTTCTGCTGCATTGCAAAGATGAATTTTGTTGATACTGATTTAATTTGTTTGGTAACAGCCTAAATGTCTTATTATACTAATTGACTGATTAAATTTAACTAATTAAATTTTTTTTAAATCTAAGTTTGAAAATGATGAAAATTCACACACATATATATATAAATAAAAGTAAATATTAGTATTTTATTAAGTTTACTATAAAATAATTGTATTTGTATTTAATTCTAACTTTTTATTTTAAAATATAATAGTATTATTACACTTTATTATTTTGTTCATTATTTCATTTAAAAAGAAAAATCTAAATAAACTAAATGTGTTTTGTATAACTACAATAAATAATTATATTTATAACTCAATTTAACTTAATTTTTTCTCTCCGGGCAAGTAACTTTTATACTCGGACAAGTAAATGACAAATTTGACAAACCACATGAGAATGCTTAATGTCAAGCCCTGCATACTATGAATATAAAGGATTTGAGGGTCAGAAATTTTAGTTTCTTTAGCCTCAAATCAAAATGATATCTTAAGGATCACGTGACACTGAAAACAGGAGTACTCAGCTTTGCAAATGCAGGAAAAAAATATATTTTAAAATATAGTCAAACAGAAAACAGTTATTTTGAATATTAATATTTCAAAATTCTATGTTTTTACTTTATCTTTAGTCAAATAAATGCAGCCTTGGTGGGTATAAGAGACTTCTTTCAGAAAGATTAAAATAACAACAAATTTGATCAGGTTCAAATCAACAATAGCATGAAAATAATTTTTCACAACCCATTTGACTTGCAAAATCTGATGTACTTCATCCATCAGGAATCAGTTGGATCCATACTTGAATGGAAACGACACTGAACGACAGTTTGCAGTAGATTGTGAAAAACCGTTCCTCTCCTGAAACACTGTTGACACCCACTTAGACCGTGGAGGTTAAAGTCACATTCACCGTTGAGAGCATCTTGAGATATTCTGATGGTAGCACTATGTTTTCCTATGGCATCAGGCTTTAGAGATGTGTTTTAGCTTCTGATTTAAATGTTTATATTTGACTCTCAGGGCGGCGAAACTAACTCGGTCTAGACTGATATTCATACTCCTACTGCTGATATACAACTGCGTATCTCTGTATCACCCAGTCATTTTAACCATATTGTCAGATTGGTTCATGTGTTGATGTTTCGACAGCTAAATGCAGAGACGGATCAATGTATGGACAGTATTAACACTCTGTGTCACTGAACTTTCCCCAACTAAACAAAGAGAAAATCGAAGGGCTCTTAGTCAGGGATAAAGGGCGTAGAGTGTAACTGTCTACAATGCGAAAATCCTCTCTTGAATACTAAGTCTCACGTGAAATTCCTCTGTGTATCGTGCACGAATTAGAATTTTGAGGTCCACATCAGACGGGCCACTTAAGCTGCTTTTTATCAGCTAAGAAACACAGTCCGAGCACTTCTCTCTCGAGCAGATGCTGGGAGATTGATGCATGTCTGGACTGCTGCAATGCTCTCCTGTCTGCTTTTCCCCAGAACGCCCGGCTAGACTACAAATTAATGCTGCAGCATGAGCGCTGACAGAGAGCAGAATGAAAGCACACATTACGCATGTCTTAAAGTCCCTTCATTGGCCTCTCGTAAATTTTAGGATTGATTTCAAATTTCTGTTACCGGTGTACAGATCCCTTAATGGGTTTGCACCTAAATCCATATCTAATAAGCTTGCGAGGATCGTTTCAAACAGGTCTCTCTGGTCTCCTAACACTGGCGTCCCAGCAGTCAGTAGTAAAACTCATTGCTCTCCAATGGCTGTTAGAGGAAATCACATTCTTGATCGCACATTTTTAACACAACATTTTTCTTTATTCATATGGCTGACTTATATATTTGTAAACTTTATTTTATGTATTTATTGCATGCGTTTAATTGCTGTGTTATTTATAATTTAATACATCATATTCTCTTTGATCTATGTGCATGTCCTCCTTATTTTATTCTGTAACTGCATTATTAGTTACATAATTTCCTGTTTAATTATGCACCAACTTGCTTTTAATCTTTCATGTTTGCCAACTGACAAATTAATGTCTTTGCATTGCATCATTTGCACAAAATATGGTTTACAAATAAATCTGAACGAAATGAAGTTTTTAATTAAATTAAAGGTAATAATGAAGGGTGGGGCTGCGCAATTATGTGAATATGACAGACACGCTAATAGTTTGAAGATTTTAAAATATTTGCTTCTAAATATTGTCAACAATAACATTAGCCTGATTTGACTGCTGGGAATCGTACAATATTACAGGCAGCCCGTAGAGACGTATCATATTTTCCTTCACGCACACACACAAACTGTATCTACACACAGTGGATAATATTCATTCATCCATCTTCAGATTATCAGTGCAGACTTCCTGCGCTGATTCTCTCTAAAACAGTCACACACACACACACACACACACACATACACAGCAAGAGTTGACGTTCCCTCATCCATCTCTCTCTATTGCCAGAGTCACTTCCTGCACTGAGCGATTCTCTCCCACACACACACACACACACACACACACACAAACACGTAAATTCTTCTGAGGAGAATCAGATCTGCAGCAAGAGAAAGCTCTTGCCCTGAGCAACTGCACAAACGTGTCAAAGCCCTGATACTGCCTAAAATAAAAGCTGACAACACATGCACACACACACAAACAGAGTCCGTAAACATGAAAGTCAAGCGCAGGTCAGCTAAGAATATTTCTTGCTGGTGGCATTTCTCAGTGCTCCCAAAAAGGTAAACACACACTTTCTACATAAATCTGAAGCTAGTCAGACATCTCTGGGGGTCATATCTGACAAAGATCATCGCCATGGAGACCCAGACTGGAGGAGGGGTTAAGGAAATGGATGGCGATACCATCTACTTACGATACATAAATTCACATCAATATTCTTTACCTTCTTCATACAAATCACTCTTCCTCTCACTACTTAGCCTCCTATTTCATTGTATTTGTACTGTGCACAACCTGTAGATAACAGTTGCCTGGACAGGTTTAATTTGTTTGAAAACAATCAATTCAGGTTTTGCAGCAAGATGCAGAAACTAATTACAGAGAGAATATATAATATGAAAATTCCATGTCAAAAAATATCCACGGTTTTCATGTGACATTTATATGATTATTACTATTGTCTTTAAACAAACAAACAAGCAAACAAAGACATATAGATATGTACGTATATATATATATATATATATATATACATATATATACACATACCAGTGTTTCCCCTACCATTATTTTATGGGGACGGCCCGCCCCCCAACGGCACCCCGCCCACTTGAAAGTCAAGTTAATTTTATTTTCTCTATAGCGCCAGACCACAAAAGAAGTCATTCAATGTTACCTTCCCTATAGAACAGGTCTATACCTTGTTATTTTATTAAACAAACTAAACAGCCTTATGTTATTTATCTTATTTATGCGATAGCATGTCATTTCTGTCTCTACGTTACAAGGTCGCGCTTTCTGTATCGCGCGCACAGCGGAGTTTCGCCCCGGTTCGCACACACACATACACACACACACACACACACACACACACACACACACACACACACACACAAACGTAAGCGCACACAGAAGTGAGCACACTCCCACTCCTATTTGTAAATATTAAGTAAATGAGTACATAAATACATGAACAACATCTCCAGAACTGCTCTGAGAGTCACTTCATGAGCATTTGACCGTTTCATTTGAGAAAAACTATCCTCATATCATATACACACAGAAATGTAAAGGTATTCACGGCAACCCGTCAAAATAAAAGTTCGGTTTCACTTGAAGACATTGGGCAGAACGTAATAGACTACTACTACTAAAACTATTAAAACCTTATCTTTAAAGAATAAACATACAATGTCTTCAATGTTATTATCAATATTTATTTTCAAAAAAATAAGATTTGTTTAATTTTTATTCATTCAAATATAAATTAAAGGAATGTTTTTATGTCGGGAAAAGATTTCAATCAATTTTTTCAACTTTACCACCCCCCTTGAAAGTTACAATATTCAAATTTACTGATATTTCTAGGCTTTCCAAGATCATGAGAATCCTGCCTAAATTAAATAGCCAACTTAACTGCATTAAGGAAATTTACAGAAAACCACCTGAACTTGTTCATGATATATTTATGCATTTACTGTAAAGCTATTTTTCGAAAGCCTATTGAAAAGCTTGTCTGCTAAGTTGGCAGTGGTGCCGTTACCCACAGCAGCTGTTGAAGCTCTGTTGTAGTTTGTTCATAAAGATATTCAATAGCTTGGAGAATGTGATAAGATATGATTTGATTTAAGCTTCCCTAAAATATTTAATACGCTGTCAGAAGCCTTCTGTTGTCTTGTCAAAAGATGAGCTTCTAACCAGCTCTACTGGCTCCACTATGTGCTTGCTCTCTTACTGTTATGTGATGTGACCTGGTAAGGTAAACCGAACAACACAGGACGTGGGGTGAGGCTACTCTCAGATGGCCCAGTCACAGACCATTCACTGGCCATCTGATGAACACTGCTTTTCTCAAACTCCAAGATTCTGGCTGGTGACGTTGACAATAAAAAACTATCAACAAATATTTTGTTGTTGAATACTGTAGTTATATGATCTCATGTGACCTAATGTAAGAGCCTGCGATAATGCAGTTTGACCAGTGTGGCGCTGTAGCGCAAGACTGCAATTCAGCTCTCACGGATGAAATCTAGTAAATACTGACATTTTGGGCGACACGGATAAAACCGGAAACTGATATCCCGACTTCTGGAGATAGCAGAAGTTCGTCGCAACGCTTGTGCACAGAGTCTATAGAGGAAGCAAAGCAACCGAACCTGGGTTGTGGCTAAAATACAGCTATGACCGGAAACTAACAATAAATTACATTTTCTACCTATTAGATTGTGTTTTATTGTGGGAGTTTAATATACAAATAGGAACACAGATCACAGGCAGGGTAGACACTTAAAGACTGACAAACACTAACTGAAAGGATTGGGGGTTTTAAAGACAGGACAATCAAGGAACTAAGGAGACACACCTGGAATCAAATTAACACAATCAGACTGGGAAGAAACTGGGTCACAGGGAACACATGGGGAGCAAAAACACAACAAAACAGTCCAGGGGCGTGACGTGACATCACTCCCCCCTCCCGGAAGGTGTGTCCTCGCACCGTGGAACAACAGAGGGGGGAAAACGGGTGGGAACAAAGGCGGAGGCTCAGGAGGAGGACGGACCACCGGGAGGGGGCCGGCTGACAGAGATCAGGGAGGTGACGAAGGAGGGAGGAGCCAGGAGGGACCCGGAGCAGGAGGAGCCTGGCAGGACCCAGGCCACAGCCATGATGATGGCCCACGGTGGAGCCGACGGAGGGAGGAGCCATGGCCGCCGACTCCAGGGGGCCGACCAACGGCGGCGGAGCAGGTGGTGGAGGAGCCCGAGGCGGAGACGGAGAGCTGACAAGCCAGGGGGATGCCGAGGATCCGGGGGGCCAAGGTGGAGCCGAGTGCTCTGGCGACCGAGGCGGAGACGGAGCTCCGGAGATCCGCGGCGGAGCCGGAGCGACTGAGGACCAAGGTGGAGCTGGCGGGAGGAAGGAGCCCAACTGAGCCAGTGGGACGGAGTGACGAGGTGCAGCCGGAGGAGCGGAGTCCTGAGGTGATGGCGGATCGGTGCCCGACCAAGACGGAGCCGGAGGGACGAGGGAGCCCGGTGGAGCTGGAGGATTGACAGGTGACGGTGGAGGCGAGGGAGCTAGGAGCCGAGGTGGAGCCGCTGGGTCAACGGGCCGAGGCAGAGTCCGGGCCGAGGAGGTTGGAGGCGGAGGTGAGGGATACTCCAGCCCCAGCGACGCTGGAGGATGGCAGTCCCGTGGGGCTCGCACCGCATTGATGGTGGGCTGAGGGCGAGCAGAGGGGCTGGCAGACGACAGCGGTGGAGGAGGCAGGAACGGGTGGGAGGGTGGGCATTTTCGAGGAGCGGGCACTGGAGGGCATTTTAGAGAAGCAGGCACTGGAGGGCATTTTCGAGGAGCGGGCACTGGACAATATGAAGCCCCCTCAGGGCTGAACAAGGGAACCAAGGACGAAGGAGGGCTGGACGGGACCAGCGGGGATGACGGAGAGAGGAGAGGGGGCAGTTCGACTTCCAGTTCAGTTTCCCAGTCTATCAAATCCTCCTCCATGTCCAGCAGCCCCAGATGGATAATCAGCTCACCCTCAGCCACGGTGCAGGGGGCGGAGCTCCACTCCGCACTCACACAGTCCACGGCTGGCTCCCTCGCGATGGGCACTGTCGCCGGCTCTCGCACCTGATCTGACGTGTTGGGCTCAACTTCCGGGGCGATCTTCCGCTCAGTCGCTCGGCTTCGCGCTGGCTCGCAGATCGCGGCGGGGAATGGCTCTCCGTCGTCGGTGGGCTCGGGCTGATGCTCCGCGGGGAGTTGGTGGGCTGGGCTCTGGGTCTGGAGTGGATCTGGCGAGATCATCCTCAGGAGAGACGGTGAGGGGCGATCCATTTCTCACCAGAATCCACTCCACGAAGGCGGCGAAGTCCTCTCGAGGACCATCCTCGGACGAAAGCGCTCTGCACGCCGTATTCAAACTTGCGTTGTAGAAAGAGCAGAGCGTGCCGTCCGGGTAGCTGGTGGCATTAGCTAACATCAGGAACAGTCTGGTGTGGTCCTCGAGAGATCGTTCCCCCTGGTCCAGCAGGAGGAGAAGGAATTTGTGCCGGACGAGGGGATCCATAGGGCACAACGGAAAGAAAAAACACTGGGTAAAACGAGGAAACAAAACGGAGGGAAAAATACGGAGGTTACCGTTTTGTGTCAGTCTTTCTGTCACAGCTCACGGGGAGCACGGGAACCAGGAACGAGGAGACAAGGAATTCACAACACGGGAGTGTAATATACAAATAGGAACACAGATCACAGGCAGGGTAGACACTTAAAGACTGACAAACACTAACTGAAAGGATTGGGGGTTTTAAAGACAGGACAATCAAGGAACTAAGGAGACACACCTGGAATCAAATTAACACAATCAGACTGGGAAGAAACTGGGTCACAGGGAACACATGGGGAGCAAAAACACAACAAAACAGTCCAGGGGCGTGACACATCTACACTTACCCCAATCCTAAACCTACCCCTTACAATAATGCAAAAACAGCAATTATCATTGTACAGTGTCACAAAATACTGATGTGCGCATGCCCTCCACAGCTGTATCCCTTCCAGCCTTAACCCTGAACCTGAAGCTACTGAGTGGTGTTTAGATGAGTATGTAAATATATGCTGCACGCTTTCCACTCAATAACGAAATAAACGCAGCAAAAAAATTACATAGATGACTGCATGAGCTCTGCAGCTCGGTACTCTGGTAAAGTCCAGTCACATCACATTTATTTATATAGCACTTTATGCAAAAGATAGCTCTCCAGTTTGGAGTTTTTAAAAACATTATTACAATAAAGTGATCGTTTGGTTTGCAGAGATTAAAGCTTGATCTAGCTCAGGACTGTTTTGTAACCCTATAAGGTATTTTAAGAGAGATTATACTGTGAATAAAATAGTTTATCCTAAAACACCTTTATTTTGTTTCATATAGACTCACATAAGGAAATGTTAGGCAGAATGTTTTTTATACAGTTAATTAAACTGTAAATGAGAACGTCTCTTTTGCTTGTGATCACATTTTATGTGCCAAATATATTTACTGTAAAAAATAATTGTATAATAATTGTAATTACATAATATTGATATGATTTTCTAAAGTACCTGATTTTATTTATTTGTTAGAATATGTACAACTCAATATTTTAAGTGATTGCAAATGTTGAATAATCAGTTAAATCTACTGATTAATCGGTTAAATAACCAACTATTAGTCAATTAATTGCTTTAATAATCATTAGATTAGTGTTTATGTCTCATTAATGTACAGCAGCACAAATGGATGGGGCCGAGCCGGGCACTGTAGATGTTTGGCAGTGTTCTTTTTCTAAAGTACTGGATTATGTGGAGGATGTCTGTTGTTGTTGTTTTTGTGTTTTGTCGTGAATGAATGTTGTGATGTTGTTTATTGTATGTAAAAGAAAAATAATATTAATAAAAATCTGATCGAAAAAAAAATCATTAGATTAATTGATTATCAAAATATTCATTTGTTGCAGCTCTACTGGTAACGGAGTGATTTATCACAGAATCTTGAGGTCTGATTCATCAGACAGCAATTTACTCCAACAAAGTGAATTTCAGTCGAGTGCAGTAACAGCTGTCAAGAGTGGAAACACACACACACACACACACACACACAGGATGCGTTCTTCCTTTCTATAATCTAGATGGCCTTGAGAAAACTTGATATTAACTTGATAAGCCATATTGAACATGCAATGCTACAGAGTATTTCTTTCATCAATTTTGCCAGTGGGTGTCAAATAATTTTGCTGTTTGTGCGTTTTATATATAGCATGATGTGATGCAACAACCAAAGTCTGACACATACGCACACAGACTATAAATTTAAAATAAAAACATCTAGCTTGGATACATTTATTTTTAATATTTAATACCTTGTGTCAGACATACAGCAAGATTTGAAATTCCAAAAGGCACCCTAGGCTGAAGTGGTATTTTGAATGAACACTGATGTACTACAGTGATGAATCACTCCAAATGTCTAAAGTCTGAAATAGTCTGATCAATCCTTCACTGAACTTACTGAATCCAGAACAGTTACAGAATCAACATATGACTCACTTACTGAATTACAAATTATGTCTCAACATGAAGCAAATCTTGTGTTGTTTAGGTTTTTTTACTGTATTTATTATTCGAAGGAAATAAAACATTACTATCCAGTACTTTTGTAAACTGCAGTGAGCACGCCGGGACCTTCATCTGTCTTGTTAACAGGTAAGTTCCCGATTTCATAGACAAAATACATATCTTTTATTTGCTCTTTTCAGTGATAAACACGACAAATACCTGTAGGCTTTCCTGTAGCTCAAATAGTAGAGCATGGCGCTAGCAACGCCAAGATCGTGGGTTCGATTCCCAGGGAAAGCAAGAGCTGATCAAATGTAAAAACTGTAACTTGAATGCAATGTAAGTCGCTTTGGATAAAAGCGTCTGCTAAATGCATAAATGTAAATGTAAATACGAAGACATCGAGTGCAACTGGATTTCTGACTCTGTGACGGATTATATTATTCACAATTACAGGGTGAGTTTCATTCGTCATGAGATAATTCTTATGCAAAATTAACTTTTCAAACACTGTTGTATTGAAATCACATTGATGTCTCTGAAACACGCTGAAATGACCAGTGTTGTTCGCTAATAGGCTAACAGGCTATCAGTTTGCAGAATTCGCTAAACCTCCACCGTTTGAAAAAAACAAGCGAACAAACTCAAAATTTCGGTGTCATTGCGATTGCAAATTTGGGTAAGCATGTTCTAGTATGACATATGTTTATTCTAAGGGGGATTTTTACTGTTGTGCTTGTTTTGTTGTTTTTATGTTGGTTATGTTTTTGCATCAATCCAAGTTGGTTTTGTAGTTACGTTAAGTGATAGAATACTTAGCTGGATTTCTGATTCGGAAATCATATGCTTGGAGCACTTAAAAATGTAAACAGGAAAGCTAAGTATGAGAACCAATGTTTTCATGTGTAAAGCTAGCATGTTTGAAATTTTATTTACCATGCACTTGTGTGGACTTTCAGTGGATGGGCTTTCTTTGTTGTCTGAATATAAATGAAAATGTTAAGAGTTTGGAACAACATGAGAGTGAGTAATTGATGAGAGGGTTTTATTTTGGGGGTGAAATAAATTTTACAATACACAATTTACAGTATACACATTTTGACTTAAAGGTCTGTCCAGACCAGTCCATATTGAAATGCTTTTCTTATGTTAGAAGTGCAGAACTCTGTGACTGTTTAAAATGATTTTAGTTTTCCTTGCATTCATTTGTAATCTGGCAATGTCAAATTAATGTTATGTCAATGCTGAAATTAAATGTGAATTAAATTAAACTAGTTTTTCTTTTTAAAGGTTCAGGTGAATTCAGAATTCAGCACTGGATGATCAGCCTTGAGGAGCACATCATTTGTGAGGGCATCCAGCCGGCTTTTCCGTCTGGGCTTGCAGCTGATTTTTCTACTTACAACAATTTCAATCTTCAGTACCAAGCTGAAGACGCATACACGTTGGAATTTATTCAAAGGTTAAATACTTGGATGCATACGTTCAATTCACTTCACATTTTATTTGGATATCACTTTTTACAATACATATATTTTTAAAGCAGCTTTACAGAAAATGCATGTTTCATTGAAACATTTGGCCCTAATAAACAGGGAATCTAGCATCAAATAGAGAAATTTCCTATCAAATATTTGAGCCCCAGTGAGCAGTAGGTAAACATGTCAAGGAAATAAAATTTCCATCGGTGGTGAGGTGCTGGTGGAAACCTTGAAAGGAAGCAGATTCATCTAGGACCCATCCTTCTTTAGCATTAAAATGATGATCATGTGCATACGGTACAGTTCTATCAGACATGGCTGAAATAGTAGGGCATAAGATGTGTTATGTCAATGCTTGAACAAAGAGATATCTTTAATCTAGACTGAAACACATCATTCAGCCCAAAAGTTCTGAGTGTTGGAGCTTGTTAAGAAAGCTTTCCTGTCCTGATAAAGTAAAGCGAAGTGTTCTTGATACAAGAATATACTTACTTTTACTATTTATGTTATCCGTGAGTAATCTTTTTGGTAACACTTTAGAATAGGGAACACTTATTCACCATTAACTACGACTTAACCCTCAATTAACCCTCAATAAATTCCTAATTTGCTGCTTATTAATAGTTAGTAAGGTAGTTAGTAAGTATTACACACCACAGACTACACACACACTCACAGTCTCTTGATCTCTATTTTTTTCAGGTATTCATTAATTTCTATTCACTCAAAAACATTTACTCAGGTGTTCTCGAAGTTTTTCACTTAATCTTTGTGTCCAGAGTTCATTTTTTTGGACAGCCTGCATGACCTGTTAGAACGGATTGTTAAAGAGATTGTTAAAGCAGCTGAAATGTACATTTGTTGCCATAAATGTAATAAGCTTTGGGCTTTATTTTAAAATTTGTTTTCATTTTGTACCAATGTTCTGTAAGTCAGAATCTGATTTGGGGAATATTTTGAGTTTACTTCTGTTATGACAACTTCTTCCTCTTAAATTTCAATTATTTTCATTTCAAATTTTTACATTTCAAGTCACTATTTCAAAGTGTACAAATATATATTAAAAACCAAGAAAATGTTGTCCTTTTTACTAGCAGGCCATTACTCAATAGCGTACACAATAGTATAGTATATTTGTAATGTAGTTTACACATTGTTAGTTTAGTTGTGAAGATGAGGGAAAAAAGTGTTATGCTGTATTTGCAAAAACAGTAGCCAACTGTAAATTTCACCAACAGTAAGACAGTTAATTCTACAGTAACTTGCTGGCAACCGTGCTGCCAGTTCTTTACAGTTTTTTAATAAACAGTAGCCAACTGTAATTTTACCCAACAGTAAGATACTGTTAACATGCTGGCAACCAAGCCAGCATGAAAATTTTTAACAGTGTACCTATTAAGCTCACGTACCCATTAAGCACACTTGGGCGATTCCACAGTTTCGGTCAACAAGGGGTGTAATGAACAATATAGATTGAATAATACCCAGTTGTTGTCATTTTTTTATTTTTAGTTCACTATTTTGTTTAAGATTGTCACGAATCTGGTCCATGCACTTCCGCTCCCTCACCACCAGAGGTCACCCGCTCATCACATGGACTCTTGCACTTCACCATCTAACTACATTTCCCATCATCCATTGCACAGATATCACAGCTGTCACCAATCACTCATTGCACTAATCACACGCACACGCAATCACACACTCTATTTAAGCCTTGGACTTTCTCTGCCTCACTGCCGAGTATTGTATGCGTTTACCGCTCCCCTAGCTGTAGCTACTCTACAGAGCCCTTGTCAGTATCATAGTCTTGGATTACCTGTTCACCTGTGTTTGTTTCTAACCCGTGTTTCCTGGATTAACCCTCTCTGTGCCATTCCGTGTTTCTTTTCAGTTCCTGTATTGTTCTGCGTTTTTCACTCCCCTAGTGTTAGCTGCGATACGGAACTTTTGTTGTTTTCTAGTCTGTGTTCCTAGTGTTTACCCCTGTCTCCCTGTTCGGACTCTGATTATTTCCCTTGCCTGGATTATAGCTCGTGTACCTGGATTATCTCTCTGCCTTGCCCCATTGGATACTGTTCGCCGATCGTCGACCCACGCTTGCCCTAGGTTTACTCTTTGTCTTGTCTCTGCCATACCTGCTTGCCATTGTTTCGACCCTGCCTGTATTTATGACCATGCCTTTAAATAAAAGCTTGCACATGGATCCGCACGTCTCACGTCTCGTCAGCCATGTTACAAAGATAGATGTAAGAAATAAAATTAATTTTATCTCACTAAGCCTTGGCATTATCGTGTAATGAGACTTTACTTTATTTCCGTCCCCAGAAGTTGCGAATGTCAGGGTGGGACATTCAGTGCATCTGGATTTTTCCTAATTCATTTCTTTCATTTCCTTTAATAAAATCCTGAATTTTGGCACATAACATTTATTTTGGTGTGTCTTCTACAAAATACTACTACTAACACTGAAAGTATAATTCCCTTAATCCACCACGATGCAATGGAAACATTTACTAACGTTCGTTACACCTTCTGTCCAAGCAGTTACGAACGTTAAACTATGATTCTAAAGAAAACAGAGATATAATTTTTCCATGTAATTCTATCAGTAGCAAAACGATATAAACATCTTGTGTGGGTTCAATTCTCATATGCGTTGCTCCATGATAAATTGTTAATAAATCGGGATAAAACAGGGGCAGAGATATTCTGTCCAAAAATCATAACGCTCGTACATTTTATTTTGACGCTGAATTTCCATCTCCTAATATCTCAACGGTTCTCACGTCAGAAATAAGATTGTCTAGGTCACGCATGCTCTGCGTGGGAAGAAGAGTTAACGGGATTTCACGGATTTCGATGAATGCGGGTAAGTTTGTGGCTTCTGTCCGAAAATTTACGAACGTTAAAATTGTTATGAACGTGGTAAACTTTGGTTAAGTAAACATTAAATAGGATCATTGTGGTGAGATTCTGACAGATTCTGCACATCTTGTTCGTAAATTAGATGGAAATTTTCAGTCTGTCCAACTTCGAACGTTGTTTTCTGAGTATGTTTGGCTCAATAAGCTGTTCATGAAAGTCAACATCGTCAATGATTTGGCTGACTTTTTTCTGGGGGTTTTTTTCTGTCCAATGTTCGTAAGAATATAGCTTAGGCTGTCGAAGTTAACACGTTAATAGTGCATTTTCACTTATGCCATTAGAATAAACTGTCAGAGTTAATCGCATAGGTTTTTAAACGACAGTGAACTGGGCTATAATGTTACGGAACACACGCAGATTTTCCGCACTGACGGCACACAATAAAGCTAGTTTAAACATTAGCTTTGTGGTAAAATGAAGCTCCACAGCCTGTCAAGTGTACCTTCATCATGTCCAAATTATGTAGGCCACAGGCGATGCGCTAGTTTACTTTCAATTCCATCGGAGCTCCGTTTGATGGCAGCTAGAGCTTACCGTGAATTTGTGCTCGTTTCCTTGCCCGTATTGGTCGATTAGCCTATCATGCGATTCAGCGTTACCTCACTTAATTGACCAGTCAAGAGTCAAACTATTTCCTGAGTGCAAGTGTAGCCAACAGCCACAGCTCAGCAATAGCCTATAGTCTTGTGTATTATTTCTCCAAATCATATTTAGCACATCATGCCTAATAAATGTCTGAAGTAGGCATGGGACGATAACCGGTTTCAAGGTATACCGCGGTTTGGAAAATTCACGGTTTCAAAACCACAAAAATTTTCTGTAATACCGTTCCTGCGGTATGCGCAGTTTTTTTAAGTGTCGTCAAAGACGGAAAGTGCCGGACTCCCTCAGTTGTGAGCAGTGAAGACCTGTGTGTAGGATGATGGCCGCATGAGGTGAATCCCTGGAACTTTTCCCCCGTCGAAAAAGGCGAAGTCTGCCGTATGGGAATTTCTCGGGTAACGTAGACCAATCATGTTCCGTACACAATGATGTTCCGTACAGATGCCGTTTTGGCGCCGATCGCTAAATAAATACTTCCAGGTCGTACACAAACGATATATCTGTGTCGTCTTCATTTCTCCCTCTTTCACCGTCAATCAAGACAGAGACCCATTCGCCGGTTGTTTCAGTGTTGAAATAAATACTATTTTGCTTGCTACCGAGGCAGATAACATACCTAATTAACTAGCTAACGTCAACTAGTTTCCTCCCTCACATTACTTCACAGAGCGGGGAATAGCAGACTAAAGTACTACGTTTCTGCGATTTGGTACAATAAATTTAGCTGGTATCACGTCTATAATTTTAAGCCTCCTGCCATTGTTTACATCTGTTCAAAATCACGTCATTTAAAAAAGAAACAAACTGCTGGCTCAGGTGTCTTTGCCACTGTTTGAGTGTTATATGGAGAGAGACCGTGTGTGTGTGTGTGTGTGTGTGTGTGTGAGACACAATCGCGCACTCTCCTTATGTGTATGTGCACACATCTTTGTACCTCACCGCTCATAACTTGGACTGAAAGATGAATGTGTAGAAAGTGAGCATATCTCCAAAAACCTTGTTGAGCTGCAGGTTTAATGGCTGCATTTTGTATTTTTTACAGAAATTGTTTTGATTTATGTTTTTGATTATTGAGCTATAGGTTTAGGTTAAGTGACTGCATTTTCAATTTTTTTTTCATTTAGAAGGATTTTTTTTTTTTGCAGAAAATAATTTATTTATGTTCTGATTATTGTTGAGCTGCAGGTTTAGGCTCACTTAAGTGACTGCACGTAATTTAATTAACAAGAATTCAATTATTTATATTAATTATTTAGCCTGACATGTTTACCATTCCAAAATGTTCTATATGTTTCTTAAAAATAAAATGTATTGTGTTCAGTGGAAAAAACTTTGTTGTTTTTTACCCAGACATTTAAAAATAACATATTTTAGAGCTATAATCGCAATACCGTGAAACCGTGATATTTTTATCTAAGGTTATCATACCGTCAGAATCTCATACCGGCCCATGCCTAGTCTGAAGTAGCCTATATTCATTATTTTAAAAGGAACACACCGGCAGGCCTAATATTCCAAATACTATGTAGGCCACCATTCATGCAGCATCATATTCTGTGAATCAGGCTATGTAAATTGCAGACTATCATAGAGAAGATAATATCTTTATCTTGTAATTGACATGAACATGGAGACTAACAGTCATCATTCATATTTCAGATTCTTAATTTTAAGAAGTATATTCAAGAAATGAAACAGCTATTCTGTAAATTGTTTGCTGTGGTGTTCAGAGCATATAATTAAACACATAATTATAAATTTCAAGTGTTAAAAAATAATTAGTCATAACTCTTTAGTTAACAAATATTCAGGGTTACTTTGCATAGAGTTATTGGTGCTCTATTCAGCAGAATTACTCATTTTATCTGTCCACATTACAAATGTTATTTCATTCATGATGTATGATCTTTAAATTTGGTAGTAAATGATGACAGGTTATTTTAATGTGTTATGAACTTGTTCTTTTCTTTGCCAGTTTTCATGAAATGGTATTATTTTGTGTTACAGAGGCAATCTTGCAGGATTGTTTAATTTTTTCCGTCCACGTTACACACATTATAACTTTGCACACTTGTAGGAGTTCCTTTGGCTTCTACATTTGGCAAATAAATTTGAAAAATATACCTGTGGTATTTGTTAGTAATTTTGCTGGCTTTCAGTTTATGAACATACCAGAATCAAAAATGCACATTTAAGTTTATAGAACAGATAATATTAGATGGCCACCCTGCCTGCATGGAAGTCCTATTACAAGTTTTGTGAACCATACACAACGCATGACTCATAACTATACCAAATTAGGAACAAAACAAAACATGAACTGGGATTCAACCAGAATTTTATTAAACTGAATTAGATTAAGTACACTTTCTGCTTGAATTTACACCAACCAAATTTTACATCAACTCAACTTTGATCATAGTTTACTAGTTTACCATTGCCAGGTTTATCCTGCCTTTCACACAGCTGTACCCCAGGTTTTCTCAGGATGTTAACCTGAGGATAATGGCTTTCTCCATGAAGATTGATTTTTGCAGGCTATTGTCCTTGCAGTTAGGCCTAAACTGTGGAATCGCCCACTTCCATTTTTGAGTTCAGATTAATAAAATAAAAAAATATTTATTATCCTACTTGATGTCTTAACCAATTTATATGTTTGTTACTATATACCTCCTGTAATTTCAAGTCAATCAGATCATTGCACACTAAGTGTTCACACTGTCTGGCGGCAATTTTGAAAGCTGTCTAAAAACATTCACCAAAAGAGGAGCCCCTTAAATGTGCGTTTTTTTTTTTTTAGATGTTTAAGCCTTTATTTTGGGTAAATTTCACTACTTATTGTAAAATTAAGAGATTAATGTTCAGACTTTTGCATATTATGACCTGGAACTTGGATGTGGGAAATAATTACATTAGATCCAAAAGATAGTTTTAGCAACAGCGCAGATGCTACAGAACACAGTTAGCTGACTAGCTTCATAAGATTGTGTGCTATGCTAATAATATATAACTTTCACAGGAATTACTGGTTTGTACTTTTACATCCATAATATCATAAATTGACAGTTTATTGCTGGTCTGTCATTTTACAGTGCTGTAATTTTTAAAGATTTCATATTATTGTAAGGTGAGCTTAACGGGTGCACTACTATGAAAATCACACAGCTTCAGTGTGACATCAATAAGAAAAAGTATAATTTCATAGATATGGTTAATAATAGTTTCATATTTAAATATGAATGAACTTAATACATGACCTAGACTATTTATTTAGCAAAATCCTGTCATTTTAATAAATATTACATTTAAAAATTGTTGCTGCTCCAATTAAGCTCAGTGTGCTCTCTTTAAGCTCTTCAACACTGAACGTCAATGTAAATACTTCATAAACAGACTTTAAATATTAACTGATGGTTGTCACTTTAAGTTAAGTTAACCAATTTTCTATGGATTCTGTCGACTCAAATCTGCAGACTGGCTCTGATCTTTGGCAACCTGCATCAACTTCTCCAGACATTGTAAATCTGTGGAAAATCGGGGCAAAAATCATGTAGTGTATTCCAGCCTTAAGAGACTATAGATAATTTAAATGGTAATATTTCACTTTATTACTATATTATGTTTTAAAAGAATGTGTTTGATGTTCTTATGTTTTACTGTTCAGCAAATGAAAATGTGCTGCTTCATCATGAAAACCAGGACAGAAGTGCCAGAGATGGCATCAAATGATTCTAATGTCAATAAAGGTACCCGGTATTCATATGTTCAAATTCATTACCTCTCCAACCATCTACTTCCCCATCTGTCTCTCTCTCTCTCTCTCTCTCTCCCTAATGGCATTCTATACTCTTGTGTATCTAAATGCTTTTTGTCACCTCACCACCCCATCTCTCTCTCTCTCTCTCGATCCTGTTAGGCTAAAGTATCTGGGTGTGCTCATTCTGGAGGGCTTTTCTGAAGTGTTTCTAATTCTGGCCTGCGACTCAAGTGAAAACACTCCGTCACACACACACACACACACACACACACACACTGCAGTGGCTCACAGCCCCATTTAGCTGATGTGCGTGTGTGTGAGTGAGTGATATGAGAGCTAAAAGCTTGTCCTTCAAAAACTGTCAGCTCTGCTCAAGCTCAAAACAAATGTTTCTCTTTTTAAGTGTGTGTGTGTGTGTGTGTGTGTGTGTGTGTGTGTGTGTGTGTATGTGTGTGTAAGAGAGAGTTTATCAAGCAGTATATCAAAACCGATTTCATTATTCCTATTTATGCATAATAAATTGTTATTGCATCATTGTTTTTTGGGCAAAAACTACTCCAGTGTTCCAATGACATTACACAAATGTTCAATAAAGCCTGAACTAAAATAAATTGATATCCAGTGGAGAGTGAGCTGAACACATATGGAGAGTGTAGGTGTTTGGGTTTGCTGAGCATGAGGGTTAATCACGAATGTAGCGAGAGAAGCAGAGAGTGAGACAGAGAGAGAGAGAGGGACAGAAGGTAGCAAGACAGGTTTTTAAATACAAAAGAAAGATCCCTTCACAGTGAGTGATGCAGCTAACCGAGATTATGAATTATGAATCCCATAACCTGACAAAAGCATCAAGTGAAAGCACACACACACACACACACACACAATGAGAGATGGAAAAGGACAGTTAACACATAAATATAAGAAAGAAAACAATACAGATTGTTTTGTCCTATAAAGAATGTCAAGTCAGGATATTTCCGTCACTGTGATAACAGTTTCACACAGTTGCTGGAATAATGTCCTTCTAATATTTTGTTCTTCCTAAGAAAATCCTAAATAAATACAGTTTAACACATTTAATCTATTTACATCACTACACTCATTTACAATAATTTAAATGTTTAAAATGTTTATACACATACACAGGCCCTTATGACACACACACAGCCTGTAAATGCTCTTCAAGGCAAGGCTGCATTTATTTGATGAAAATACAGTAAAAATAGTAATGAAATATTAATAAAATAGTAATTAAGTTAATTTATTACAACAACTTAAAATAGCTATTTTCTATAATATATTTAAATGTATTATATTATATTTAATTTATTTATATTAAATTTACATTTTTTCATTGCCGCTCAATTATTTACCATGAAATCAGTTCATTAAACAAAAGGTACAGACATACTGTAAACATACACACACACACACACACACACACACACACACACACACCTGCCAGATGAGGCACATCTGTTTGTTTGGCTACTGTTAAATCACTTATCATTTATCTAACACACACTCGCACACACACATACACAAAAGAAAGTTATGTATATACACACACCCCTACAGGACTAATCCTGTAAACAGAGAATCCAGGATTCATCACCAGCCAAACATTATGATCAGAACTAGGCCAACACATGATATGTATGTGTGTGTGTGTCTGTGTTTGTGTTTGTGCTGCCTAGTAGTATAATATATGCTGGCATCATTATTTTTGAATTAGAATAAATAATGAGTGGGGAAAACATTTTATACTGTCTCTGAGTGTGTGTGTTTGTTTGTAGCAGCAGGGGAGAGCTCAGAAAGAGAAAAATATGTCTGAAAGGTATGTAAATTTGTATGCGTGTATGTTTGAGGGCAGGCTTCAATGGTGTTGTGCGAGTGGTTTTCATTTCTGGTCAGAGGGACACACGGCTCCATTTGTGCCACATTCTCCTTCAATCACCGGACACCGGCCTCTGATCATTCCGAAGGCAGTCACGCCGATTAACACATGAAAGGGATGTAATGTGTGTCGTGCACACACACACACATACACAAACACATATAGAGAGAGAGAGATGGAGTCCCCTGATGAGCAACAGACAAATAGGATTTTTTGCTTCCAATTGTGAAATTGCTGACAAGGTAAAAAAACATAGGAGTCTGTGCTCAAATACAGACACACACTGCTCAATTTAGGCAGCTATAAAGGCAACATCTAAAGAATGCAAATTTGTTAGGGCTAACAAAAGAAAGCCACAGAGAGAGATGAAGTGACAGAGAGAGTGTGTGTTGATGTGTGTGAGTCATTCACACTGGAGACAGTCGCACACTTTTTGATCACTAAGAGACTTAATTAGACTCTATTCTTGCTGTCTGTCTCTCTGTGGGCTGAACGTAACACTTCAGTGCTGATAAGGAGCATGAGGAGAAAATCATTCTCTCCCCCTTCTCTTGTTTTTTCCTCTCTCTTCCTCTTCAGTGCATGTACAAACTGAGAGAGTTTGCAGGTGTCGTTACTAATGACATAAATCCGTAAACCTTTTGCAATAATAAAAAGCCAATTTCCTTCATTGGCCCGCTGATAATGTTCGAAAGTAAATAAGCGCAAAACATGCAAATCTCATTTCCACCAGAGAACCGATCGCGTTACTTGTGCCAAACTGATACTAAGCGGTAAGCAAATAGCTATCGCAACGCAGACCTAGAATTATTGGAGCACTCCAGACTAATGAGACAATGCTTCTTCTGCTCTGTTTGCATCGGAGCAGCCTCATATTTAAAAGGCAGGCCGGGACGCGCACCTGCGGTCAGAGAATGCTGGGAGGAAACTCTCCTGCTCCCTGGGGCTGACTTTTGCACATTATTATTAGATGTCGCTGGGGTGTGATCTCTATCTTTACACTCTCATCCAGCAGGTGTGTATGTCAACAGAGTGATTTACTAAACAACACGGCTCACAGGAAACTGAGCCTGCTGCGCTCTGATTGGTTACAAAAGTATGCAATCACACAGAAATCCCACAAAATGGCATTATAAAAAAATACACAATAAAAATCAATTAAGTCATACATAAACTACAATAATACGTATCACAATAAAAATGTAATTCTTATTAAAAGCCTAGTACAGATTAATGCCTAGTCACGATTAAACCTTGAAAAAAGATTTATGAATGTACACATCACATCTATAATTGAAAAAGCATTATAAATATTTATAGTTACAATTATTCATAAGATAGAAACTTATTATAAGGCTCTGAAATGTTTGCTATATTCACAATGAAACATTTCAGAAATATATTTCAGCAATATAAATATACAAGTACGTATAAAAAGCTTAATGATAAAATAGTAAAAAATAATAACAGTGATAAAATTGTTCACACTGTTGTTAACTTACCAGAACACACAGATTTTATTTGTATGCACAATAAAACAATATATATTGAAAAACAGCATTTACATATTGTACTAACCCATACAAAAACAATTTTTTTAAAAACCACACAGGAACATGATGATGTAAATTAATTATTGAATTGTTTTGAACGGATTATTTTAAACAGAGTCATGAGTCATGACAATAGGACAGGATTTGACACAAACCCATTGGCACTGAATTTCAAATGGCTATTAATTTAAATAAGAAACATTAAAAATTACTGTAATATTCATGATACTGCTAAATTTCATATTGCAAAAAAAAAAAAAAAAAATATATATATATATATATATATATATATATATATATATATATATATATATATATTCCATTTATATCCAGACCCATCAAAATGCATACATAGCTTGAAGCTTAAAGTACAATTATTACTAAAAGGTAAAATTTCCAGAGAGATCAGATTAAATAGGTCTTAAACGGGCATGCTTGTCTAAGTGAGTTAAAAAACAGTTTGAGTTTTGACCCAGAGCCAAATCCTTCTCTTCCTCTGTATTCAGTGTCTCTGTGCACTAAGTTCCTCACCCTCGCTTGAGCGAACACAAGACACGGCCATAATCGACAACCATAACAAGCCACAAACACTGGAAAACGGTCAGAATCTGTATGTGTGTTGAGAGAGATTGACCTGTGGCCTGTGTGCTTTGCCCTTAAACTTTCCTCAATACCTGTTTTCACTGGGAGCCTTCAAGACAAAAGAGCGACTAAAGTCATACACACCTGACCCGTGATGATGAATATCAGCCCCAACACCACACACACACACACACACTTCTCTCTAGGGTTTGGATTCTATCATTATCTCTCACCTTGTCACGGTCAACCTGAAAAGCTTTCTCTCTCTCTTTCTTTCTCCCTCCCTATGACACTCTCCCTTTCTCTCCGATCGTCGGTTCTTGCCATTTCTGTGCCAATGCCTTTTCATTTCTTTCTCAATTGTTCTTTCATTACTTGTTTTGAATTGACTCTCACCAAGACTAGAGAACAGAGGAGTGCAGCAATAACGTCTTTGTCTTTGCTGACTAATTAAAGGACGGGGTGACATATACATCACATCTGCCTTCTCTGGAAAACCATCCTTCAAACTCGATTCTCCTTCATGAGATGAGGAATCTGAGGTGACCGTTATGCTTGGGGACAGACTGGGACAGCCTCTTTTGGTCTGGCATTTATTCAGCTATGAACTCCTGCTCTGCGCTCTGAAATACTCAATCAATCGTCCTAATGAAACTCCGCCCCAAAACTGCTACCTTTCGAAAAACCCAATAACACGCACCTCTGAAACACCCTGGCACAGAGTAGTGAATTTTTTAAACCAGGGTAAACAAAACACAAAATGCTACTGTGGAGTGATTTTCTGTGTTGGAAAACGAAGTGTATCTTCGGCCCGAGGGAAGTCTGCTTTTGTAAAACTTTCAATGCGTCAATAAAAAAAAAAAAGCTACACATAGCGAGGTCTCTGCGGCATATGAAAGTCATTCTCATTACCAGATGTCTCCATTTTACTGATCTCAGACCAGCGTTTATCCCCTCTCCCCGAGAAGCCATTTCTCCCTCCTACGCACCCTCTCTGACAGAACCAAACAACGAGTGAGGGAATAAATTAGCATTTCAGAAAGAGAGAGAGAGAGAGAAAGACGGGAGAGATGAGCGATCAAGTTATTCTCAGGAGATTGGTTAAGATGAGCAAAAACAGTAGGGGTTGCGTACATACCTACACAAACAATCCCAACCACCAAATGTACAAACGACATCAACATGAGAATACAAACGTACAAAATTACGAGTCTTTAGTGGAGAACGCAGAAGCGCATACGCCTACAGGTTCATGGAGAAAAAAACAGTTCAATACAGCACCCCACCCCGTGCAACTCGAGTGAGGAGAACAAACTTGCACCATTGTTTTGTTCAGCCATCAAAGATATTCCCCAGCTGCTTTTACCCAGAGCGGGATTCTCAGTTGCGTTGCTCATGTCAGATCATCTACCTGGACCATTAACTAGAGGTTTTTTATCCGAAGTGACAGTACACTAATTGCAGGGACAGTGCCTCTGGAGTTTCCTAGGGTTCAGTGTCCTGCTCAAGGCCTCGATGGTAATAGAGCAGCACTGTGATCTCAGTAACTCTCCAGTTCATGGATCACAATCACCTGGGACCGAACCTCCATTCGCCACATTACCGGTGCGGATCGGTACCCGCTAAGCTAATCACCAGCCCAATAGTGCCGGACCTGCATACTAATGTCGCAACCGGAGCACCTCCTCCAAGCGGTGTATCTCTACGAGCTGGTGGACAGGAATAAATAAACTCGGCCGCAGCTGAGTCCGTTTATCTGAGAGCAACAGCATTCCGGCAAACTAATGGAATGTTTAGAATCCAGAGCCCGTGGGGACGTTCCGATTCAAATTCCAAATGCGTTTATTAATTCCGCTCATAAATGAAGTTCCCCTCCTCGCGGCGTATCGCAAATGAGATCCCTTTCCATAATTTGTCTTTGTTGAGTTTCACAGTTCTGCATTGATCTAAAAGACCCTGCGACAAAAGTCACTGACAGAGGCAGGAAGATGAGGGACCTCATATTTCTAATGCGTAAATCACCTTTGGAAACGCTCCTGTTTGACACCTTGGACGTTTTCAAATGTTTGAATACAAGCTGCATTTACCACCGCCTGCAGCAAATCGCACGTTTTTTTTTTTTTCCTTTTCACATGTACTTCTACTCGTATGATGGACTGGAAACCATCTACAACCTCTACAAATCACAGGCTTAGACATTTCGCTCTAGAAGTCTGGCAGTAAACGCTTTCATAAATTCAGCCGTTCATGTGTTACTGAGAAGCCGGAGGTTTCTGAATGAGAGTGGTTCAAGTTTAAGCATTTTAAACCTTCTAAACATTTGGAAGCCCTCATACTGCTTCACATTTGTGAATAACTTCTTTCTGCATGTAGCACAATGTTGCTGAATTTCGCATAATGAGCCAATTCAATTAAGATTGAATTTCAGATCTAACTTACAGCATTGTCCTCTCAGCCTTGATCTCATGAGATTCGAAATAAATATGTCGATAATTTCATAAGCTGGAGTGAGTTTATGATGCAAGTATGGAAACCAAATTGAGCTTCAAGTCATTTTGGAGAAATATAATTTTCATCCCTGTTTTTATCCCAATGGACACTTTGGAAAAAAAATATCAATGTAAAATAATACGATGAAATACATTTAAAACTAAATGCTGTAGACAGTTTCATTTGTATAAAAAGCTCATGTCAGCCTAAAAAGCTCTCTCACTGTGAGACTGAATGTGCTTTCTCTCTCTCTTTTTCCCTTTAGCATTCTCTCATGTTAAAGAAGATGAACGTTTTCATTCGCAAACTCGTTATTTCTAGGAACACACCAATATTAATTGAATTTTGGCTGATAAGCTACTAATTTTTGAATGTTACGGTGAATAAGTAGTTGATATTAAAATGATACACCATTTTGACTAAAATTAAAAATAAAACCAATTATTTTAAATGCTACTAGTGAATTTAGGCATCACAAAGTTATATTGTACAGTAGAGTTGGGGTACTCGGACTCAGACTCAGACTGCAATTATTGATGAACTCTCAGGTGGACTTGTGCTCAAAATTGACACGGACTCTGACATTTTAGACTCCGGAATATTTCTGAGTACAGTCAAATTCACATCATGTGTACTAGCATGAAAGATAAGTAACAACATAAAATTAAGTTATAACAAGACAATGATAAACATCTCCCACTCAAACTCAAAATGTTAAGGACTTGGACTCAACTGGGACTAGACAAGGTGGACTTGAAATCAACACTATTGTACAATATATATTAAAAAAAAAATTATTAATTTTGGGATTTTCTAAATATTGATCTGAACTGAATTTCTGAAAAACTTTTTCAATTCTTCTGTGTCATATGATCCTTCAGAAATCATTGTATTATGCAGACTTGGTGCTCGAGAAACATTTGTTCATCATTAATGTGGAAAACAGTTGTTCTACATTAAAACAACATTTATTTATTTTTTTATATTTTTAGTAACAATGCAAAGTCTTTACTTTCACATCCACAATTTAATGCATCCGTGCTGAATAGAATAGGGTAAACGTACCTATTAAGCTCACCAAAATCTATATTGAGGCATTTTTAGTGCACAAGATATTGGTTTCAATACAAGATGTTATGTTACAATAAAATATTAATCTCTCACACAAAAATACTTAATTTTATTTTAAATGACAAAAGCATTTTGATTAAGATATACATCATTAAATGCAAAAAGTCTGGCTGTGCTTAATGGGTACATTTCTGTACCCTTTAAGCACACATCATGTTTTATTAAAAATTCTTGTTTATTTTTAACAATTTTTTTAAAGAATAATATATTCTTTTAATATTTTATTTGAAGGTACAAAGTCAATCAAAAAAAAAAAAAAAAAACTCAAATTTTTTAGCTTCAGACTATGATTCCATCCAGTCGGAGGACATCAAACATGTTTGATATTTTCAGCCAATTTTAGAACACATATTGTTTTCATTTGTCATGTGTCTTCTAGCAACAATGCGCACATTTCTGTGTTAGTTTGTTGTGATCAGAAGGAATTTAAAGTCTGGTAGTGTGAGATCTTCAGTCATTTAGTGTAGATGCCCAGTTTTCCCTGTGATTTTTTACAAAGTCAGCAAGTGTATGATGCCTGGTGTTTTAAAAATCTGTTCAAATTTCAAAAGCCATGTAGTGTATTCCAGCCTTTATAGTCACTTTTTTCCTGGACAGATACAGATGGCTCCTTCTTTGTACGAACGACATGCCTCTTTCATCTTCGGGCATAAACTATAGTTACGTCTAGATTTGTGATCTTAAAGCTTAAACCATTTTATAAAGATTAACTTAAAGTGACAACCATCAGTTAATATTTAAAGTCTGTTTATGAAGTATTTATATAGACGTTCAGTGTGGAAGAACTTAAAGAGAGCACACTGAGCTTAATTGGAGCAGCAACAATTTTAATAAATTTCATGTAATATTTATTAAAATGACAATATTTTGCAAAATAATCTAGGTCATGTATTAAGTTCATACATATTTTATTATGAACAACTATCATTAATAATATCTATGAAATTATACTTTTTCTTATTGATGTCACACTGAAGCTGTGTGATTTTCATAGTAGTGCACCCGTTAAGCTCACCTTAAAATAATATGAAATCTTTAAAAATAACAGCAGTGTAAAACCACAGACCAGCAATAAACTGTCAATTTATAATATTATGGCTGTAAAAAAAAAAATGCTTGTGAAGTAATATGTTAGCGTAGCACACAATCTTATACAGCTAGTCAGCTTCTGTAGCATCTGCGCTGTGTTGCTAAAACTATCTTTTGAATCTAACTGTAATTATTTCCCACATCCAAGTTCCAGGTTATAATACGCAAAAGTCTTAACATTAATCTCTTAATTTTACACTAAGTAGTGAAACTTACCCAAAATAAAGGCTTAAACATCTAAAAAATGCACATTTAAAGGGCTCCTCTTTTGGTGAATGTTTTCAGACAGTTTTCAAAATGGCCACCAGACAGTGTGAACAAATGGAGACTCATATCTCTGTGTGTAATGATCTAATTGACTTGCAATTACAGGAGGTATATAGTAACAAACACATCAATTGGTTAAGACATCAAGTAGGATAACACATTATTTTTTTTATAATCTGAGCTCAAAAATGGAAGTGTGCTTAATAGGTACGTTTACCCTATTCTTTTATTATTTTTTTTTAATTGTACGGAAATTAAAAATCAAATCTCTAATATCAGCTAATAACTAATACTGTTCAAACCTAGTTGTTTTATGCAAAGCTACTCACACTCTAGTCAGAAGAAAGTCATGTTAAAGCAAGCTCTCTGTGCACCAATCAGAGAGCTCTTCCAGGACACACACTCCATTAGCACCTTGGACAGCACCACAGCGCACAGCTGAAGACGCGGCACAGCTGGAGTCGATTCATGCTTGCCAGGCTAAGGCTACACTAGACGACAAGTAATGCCTCTCTCTTCCTCTCCTCCAATCTAACAGAAACGGATGAGGTCTAAGATGAAGCGTCCAAATAGACACTCCAAATTCATGTTCCGCCTCCTCAACCCCCATCTCCTGGAGAACTCCCGACGAGTGTACAGACACACAAGGAGCTCCCGTAGAGCACTATCAGTGCACTTTAGCACGATAGAGACTGACCCATCGGCTACTCCAAAACCTCTTCTGTCTGATCAGCCTCTTAATACTAAATAAACACCTCTCCGCAGCGTTTCCACCGTGACCCCGATGTGCTTGTCTTCATTCCCGGCACACATCCGTAATAATCTCTACAACAACAAAAACACTTAATGTCAAGCATGCAAACGGTGGCTGTGACAAAAATTCATAGGCTAATAGAATTTCATGACATGATATTTCAACACTGCCACATTCCTCCAAAATAATCATGCTGGATGAAGACAAAAAGAGTACTGCTTCATTAATTATGCAGCAGAATGTGAAAATATATATATCTATTAAATAATATAAAATATTAAATTTAAATGAGCAGCTTTATGAGGTCAGTGACAAAATCAAGTGAACAATGTTTCAGCGAGATGGTTTTATATTTTCTCTTACAAAGACCCCTCATTTTTCATGTGTTTTTTCCCCCAGATGAAAAACACTTTTCATTGGCGACCCCTCTGATTCGGTGCGGTGAAATGACTTGTTGAATTATTCAGCTGTTTGCATTTTCTCAGCTTGATCGCCGTGACATCGCTACTGATGTCATTGCCATAGAAACCGAGGGTGTCATTTTTGTGAGGTCACATCAATTCAAAGGAACCCAACTACAGAAGTGTCTTTAAAATACAGGCTTTGCATTAAGCATGCAGTGGCAATGCAAATTTGTGAGAAGGGATACAAAAAATGCCAAAGAGGTATTTGTGACTGCATTGGGAAAACTGACTTTAGCTTGAGGAAATGAAGCAAATTAAATGAGAAGAACTGTAATAAAATATTTCTTATGGTCCAGAAGGCTTTATTTCCGGTGCAGGGCTAAGCTTTCTTAACCGAATCCATGTCAGAAGCATTGAAGGGAAACAGAACGGCAGTGGAATCAGATCAGGTCTACGGGGCTTTGGATATCACACACAAATCAGTCACAGATCTTTGGCTAAGCAGTTACAGGTGATTAGGTGAGGGCTTTACAGGCTTAAGGCTTCTTTAAACACACACACACACACACACACACACACACACACACACACACACACACTTACAATTACCCCTAATCATTCCACAACAGGTGGCCGGTTGGAGTCCGGCCTTGAGGTGAACCGTTCAAGTGCCCTTATTATAGGTTAACAAAGCACCTGCAGTGGCACAGATGAGAGCCTGACAGGGCCCGTTTTAAAGGCTGTCTCACTGATAGCAAACTCTTTCCCAAACGCCTAATCATCTCAACGCACTAAAACCCAATCATACTTAAATTACAGCTCGGCTCAAGAACTTCAGATTAGAGGACTGTGTTGTGACAAAACTCTGCCCATGTCCTTGATTAATCACTCGATGGGCTTCATCAATGCAGCCAGAGAGCTTTCTTTAAGAAATGGTTGTTACAGCAAATGCTCTGCATTAGAGAATGACAAGTGTGAGCATCAGCTAAGAGAATCATCAAGAATTTTAATGTTTATAATCACAGTGATAAATTACTGCAATTTCACCTTAGTTATGCACACTAAACCAGATTTCAAAAGTACATATGGTGCTATATTAATGCATTTACATACTCTGTAATGATGTGTACATTGGGAGGCCATTAACTCTTTCCCCGCCAGCGTTTTTAAAAAAAGTTGCCAGCCACCGCCAGCATTTTTGATGATTTTCACCTAAATTTGACGGTCCTCAGAATATTTTCTGCTATGAATATAAGAATATATTATATATCAACATAAAGAACCAAGCCTCTGCTTTTAAACAAAAAAAAAACATTTTATTCTATCTTCATGTGTTCATGTTTTATCACCATTTGAATGCAGATAGGTTTCATCAAAAATGCAACATTTTGGACAAAAAACTGAGAAAAATGCATTTTTATCAAAGTAGTGCATTTTCGAGCAAAATACATTCAGATGTCATATTCTTTCACCTATAAATAATTATATGAATAATTTAAATTGCATTCAATAAACAGAACAAACAGACACACACACACACAAACATATACATACATATGATTATACACACACACACACACACACACACACATGCATACATACATACATACATACATGCATGCATGCAGATAGATAGATATATAGATAAATCTATACAGATAGATCGCGCCACACACACACACACACCCCTATTCAGATCCACGAATCGGTTACAACTATCGATGTTTCTGTGTCTGTAAATGTCTGTAAATCTCTCTCACTGACTACTTCGTCCCGATCAGATTCAAAATGGTCAAAACATGATCTACATAGGCTATATGATCTATATATGATCTACATTTTCTCTGATCCTTCCATGTATGCCGATCGTCTTCTATTCGCACCCTAAAGACCCGGAAGTCCCGTAACTCATTCAGGACATGCGCTAGGGCTTTCCTTACCGTAATACACCTAGAACACGGATTGCCGTTTGACGAGATATCTCGTCAATGGCGGGGAAAGAGTTAATAATTATGATGAGTCATATCCTTGTATATTTTAATGGTCACACTTTATATTAGGTGGCCTTAACTACTATGTACTTACATAAAAAAATAAGTACAATGTACTTATTGTGTTCATACTGTATTGCAAAACACTTTTGCTGCTATTGAGGTGGGATAGGGGTAAGGTTAGGGACAGGTTTGGTGGTGTGGGTAGGTTTAAGGGTGGGTTAAGCTGTAAGGGATGGGTCAACAAGTGTAATTATAAATGTAATTACAGAAATTAATTACAGATGTAACTACATATAGGTATTTTTTAAATATAAGTACAATGAAAACATGTATGTACACAATAAGTGCATTGTAGCAAATAATTAATTTAAATGTAAGTACATAGTAGTTAAGGCCACCTAATATAAAGTGGGACCATTTTAATTATACTTTTTTTATGTGGGAGGCACAGTAAAGCATCCGCAGCTTCTTAAAATTAGTTTTGTTTAGCTTGTCATTTATTCACTTGTCAAATCTGTAGGCATTTCTTTCTTTGGAGCACAAAAATATATTTTCTTTTTTTTTTTGTTGTTGTTGTTGTTTTTCTGAATGCAATAAAGAGGTGCAAAACAACACTGGATCATACTGACTTCCATTTTACAGACAAGTAAAAGGATAGGTTTTGGAACAAAATGAGGATGAGTTAGTGACAGATTTTTCATTTTAGACTGAAATATTTCTTAATCCCTTTTTTATATATAAGATAAAACAATAATTGGCAGACCCTTTGCAGTGCCATCAAGGACCCCTAAGGGTCACAGACCCCCTTCTGAAAACTCCTGGTGTGTCGTTAACAATCTGAAGTCATTGTCAGAAGGGTTCAACCCAGCTTTTGTCAGTTCCAGACACAATCCACCCACTTCTTCCTATGATTTCCTGTCACCTCTCCACTGTGCTGGACAACCTGCTTACTGTACATGGGCTGCAGGTTCACATCTCAGCAGGGGACAGCTTCACTCTGGAAAGTTACTGTGACCCATCGTCAATGTGGTGCCCTTGAGCAAGACACCCGACCCCAGGTCGCTCCTGAAATTAGCGTACTGTACGCAGCTTTGGATAAAAGCGTCTGCTAAATGACAAGTAACCAACCCGGCACCCTGCTGTATGATGTTTCTTACTTTGCAAATGAGTCTGCTGATTAGAATAAGAATATATTCCAAAATGTCTCATCAGTATGTTAATTACTCTAAACCTGCAATGTAAGATGTGTCATTAAATCAAGCTGTACGGCCATGTCTGCTGGGCACTGTTACGGGTGCTCGAGCTGGACAATGCGCCTTTTTCACCCATTGTGCTGAAAGGCAGCGTAACCTTTTTAAAATGGATGGAAATGTGTGGCCTGACCAATGGAGTGAGAGGACGCTTTTTTGCCAACATATTATGCCTTTTCAGTCCTTTTGAAATATGTAATTTAACAGAAGTAGATAGAGAGATACATTACGGTTTCCAATTTGCCAACTATCAAAAACAGAGCGCACAATACAAAATGCAATACATTCACATAGTAAGGTTAAAACACACAGAAGGTTAAACCAATAGAAAAAGCATTTTTACAGTCTGCTGTGACATATGCTAAATATCATTCACACATAATATGTTTGTGCTGGAGGATAAAGCAGCGTAGACAGAGAATATTTGCTTTCCATCACGTAAAATAAAATGTGTTGTGGTTTTTCATGCATATCAAATATCTGGGAGTGAAAAATCTAAAAACATGAATATAATCATTCGACTGAGCGCGGCCGCTCGGTCAATCTGGTCATCGCTGAGACATGTTCTACATGCTCAATCTTATTCACATTATTCACATATTGGAGGAAGACAATGAGAATGATGAGGGTCCATGCTTCTCAAACACACATATCGGAGACTTAATGAGGGTGCCTCAGAAACCTCATTTATCACACATTACTAGGGCTTATTTTTAGAGGAAGACAGTTCCTATAATGAATTAGTCTAATTGAACAGGATATATAATGTTCTCTTAAAAAAAACATCAACAAATAAAAAAATAAACTAAATTGAGATTCTGTGTTCTGGAATTCTGCATTCAGAATGACATCAGTCTTCTCAAAATCTTTAGAACTACAATGTTTACTACTATACTACCCTATACAAACTCAGCTAGGGATATCTGTAAGTTCACTTAGTCCAAATCTTCAAATATAAAAACATAATACATTCACGAGTGTTACATCAATCAATAATAATTTTATTCCGGTCCTCACAGACAGCTTTTCACAAAGTAAATAAAAATACATAGTTACCGAAAATATTATGTAGTTTATGTAGTTTAAAATGTCACACTCTAAACCATTGATGTTAGGGAAACACAATATTAAAAATGTTGTGGCTAATGAATAAAAAATAAAAATAAAAAACTATTCTAAAAAATTTAATTGATTTTTTAAATGCTACAGGTGAATTTATGCATCAAATGATTATAATGTACATTATAAAAAAAACATTCATTTTGAGATTTACTAAAGACTATATTTAACAATGTTATTAAATTACAAAGCCTTTTAAATATTAATCTAAAATGGGGGAATGAGCAAACAATTATTTAGTATCAACCAATACAGACAAATAAACAAACATCTTTAATATTGGCTGAATCCAATATGTTACTCATATATCATGCATCCCTACTATGGACAATGATATGAAAACAGATGGTAATGTTTAGAGTACATTGTGTTTTCTCAATGTTTGTGTGTATGAACATTATCATAATGGTATCATAATGGCACAGTAGCAGTCACATATCTTGTGCTTTGTCCACATGCACTACTGCCTAGTAAAAGAGGTCAATTAAGCTGAATAAAACATTGTGTAGTATAAAGGTGAAGCAAAGAATCTAATGGGTAAATATTCCAGTATGAAGTCACATACTGAGGTATCTTCGATATGTCGTTAGTAGTGTCCTTTGTACTGAACATATACACCAGCTACAATGTCAAGTGATATCTCACTTACGATGTTAAGATTAACAGCCTGTGTAGTCCAGTTCACAGGGCACTACCGAGCGATTGGAACGTATCCTGTGATTAACAGTCACCACCAAAGCCAAGCTACAAAACTGTATGATAAAACACTCTGCATCTATTCTGACATCACAGTGTTCTAGAGTCTCAGGGATAATACCAAGCTATAATGCTGAGAACTATAATGAAGTACAGAGAGAAACGAGGGAGGAAAACAGACTGACAGAACAGCCATATGAAGAAACAGAAAGAACAAGGTTGAACTTGAGACTTAGAGATGTGGAATGACTTTTAGCTCACCGTTACTGAAATGGAGTGTGTTTGGGGAGGGGGAAGGGGGGTGGTCAAGACTGTGAAAATTACCACCTTCCTAAGAAAGACTACAATCTATCTGAATGGCATAAAAGCCAGGGGGCTTAGGGTATAAGAGGAGGAGAGTGGAAGTAAAGAGGGTCTGATAAGAGAATAAGAAAAGAAGATTTGGGGGCAGAAATATAATTAACCAAGAGCAGAGCTCGGAGTCTCGGAGTGCATTTACATTAAAGGAAAGGGCTACTGTGCTTTTGCATTTCCTACTAACCGTAAATAGTGTTTTCTAGTGAACACTGGTTGGTAAACCTCATTATTTTTAATATATAATTCGAAGAGTTTGAACATGCAGAATACCTAAGCTCTGAACCCACAATAATGCCATTGCTAAATTGTTGAATCCATATAAAATACTAATTTATCCTTTCAACCTACAATTACAAGCAAATAAACATCCTGTTGCACCAAATTCCTCTTAAAAAAGAGCTATTAGCGTAATAACAGGTCTCAACCTATTATTATAACCAAAATTTATACTCCACCAAGCTGAATACATTGCCTTTTCTAACCTTAATAAAGCCCGAATAACCTTGAAGTATTTAGATATATGCAGCAAAACACACAGGAAATTGGTCCCCTGGTTATTGCTCATCAGCGCTTTAAACTGCACTGAAGTATTAAGCAAAAGACACTCTGCTGGTATAATTACCGGCTGTGTGACTGGCAGATCTGGGTTGGGTAAGTGCTGCTTAATCCCCTGTTTCCAGTACAGTATTAATCCAGACATGAGGGAGTAGTGCTAACATGCTAATGTCAAAGCTGAGGCCAGTTGACAACGGTGGCTAATCTGTAATGAGGTCCAATATATTCCCCCTTGTGACACTACATCACTTGATAAAGCCTTATGTGAGTTTGTGGCGGTCAGAGGGCAGTATTGTGGTATTCACTGCCATAATTACACAGTTGCAGCTATGCAAACAAACTAATAACTAAACGTTAAATGAACACAGTTTACTTAATGAACATAGCTTATGAAGAACAGAGAGATTAAATGCTAAATGAACATTACCTAACCTATCCACCAGTGAGAATATTTTGGATATATAAAAGGTCATTTGCAAGAACAGCACAGTACATCAAATCGGGGAAATTCTAAAATGCGTAACATGGCTTAAATGTCCTAAAACAACAACCAGGGATTTTCTCACATATTTCTCTTGTCATAAATACTATCCACTGCTAAGATAAAGGCACTACAATCCAAATGGAAAGACCCAAAGAAAACCATTATGAAGAAAATGCTTAGCGCTTTGCTAAGCATTTGTATGTTTTAGTAATAAGATTTGTATCGAATTTGGTCTTATACTATTAGTGTCTTAATGAATTAAGCTTCATTTAGAGTTTTCTTTATAACTCTTTTCTATGGAAGAGAAAACGTACCATTAACCACATATAATTTATGCAAAGATATGGTGCCCTCAAATATTATCAATAAGGCCACTACTACTTCAGCTGTTATTCAACAGCTTTATGAAAAAGCTCACATTGGTTTTCTTTTGAAAAATGTTTCAAATTCATAAACACAGAAATGCAATTATGAATGTAAAGTGAGTAGGAAAATTGTCCAAATTGTAATTAAAATTTAAATCTAAGTATTGATCAAAAAATTGTAACAGTATTTTTTGTCCATATCACACAGCCCTAGTTTGAAGTTACTCAATCATGTGTGTCCAGTGACAGCTGAACTCTCCTGTCCACATCCAATTAGACCTTTCACATGCACCTTTCAGCTGAATTCTGCATGAATGAAATGTTTAACAGGGGTTCAAATACTTGTTCAAATTATATAAATTTGCATTACTTACATTAAAAAAGTACTACAGCGATTGCCTTTCTATTATTAGACAGAACTGATGAACAAAACAGTAAACTAATGAAGACAAAGGCTGGGCGCTCTTGTGTGTCTGCACATCGGCTGATAAATCGGACAATATTGGCCTTGGTGATATATTGGTCAACCACTACTACCCACACCTCACTAACTGGCTTCAGGCATTTGTTAAAATATGTATTTAGCATTGTTTAGATAAAGGTTATTTTCAACTGAAAATCAATTGATTACTATTGCAACAAGTAATTTTTTTTTTTATCCTAAAAATGTCGGTTAATAAATGTTAAACGTCGAACAATAGTACCCCTGGGCTGCACTAGCTGCAACCCTATGATGTATTAGCCTCCCAAGCCGGTGGAGCCTGTCAGAAAGCAAAGAACTCTCAGAATTCGCTCTCTCCCAGTGAGTGTGGCGTTAATGAAAGCTGAACGCAGTACTGTAGCATTTGCTGAGAGTGGGAGAGCAGGCAGGAACCCCTCCGGGTCTTTACCTCTATTGTTAGAAGAGGGTGAGGCATAGCAGGGGGTTAATGCCAGCGTGGGTAGCTACCATCCCTGCTAAACCTCGGCATCATAAGGAGAAAGAGACAAAGACAGGGACAGAGGGAAGGGTAAAAGAAAGGTGTACTGTAACGTATATTTTTAGACATGCTGTAGAGAATATGAGTAACACAAACATCTAATGCCAAATATGCCATTGTATTAAGGTCTAAATGAGTCATCAACAGATGTGTCAATAAATCTAAAACGTTCTGGACTGATGATCCCAATCCCAACGATCCACACGAAATGAAGAATATAGCTACCAGTACAGAATGCAAGGCCTTCGAGTCAGAGTCAGACTCACAACACTTAATATCTGTTATCCCTGGTAATGGAAATTCCTAAAATATGGACAGCCATACATATTAATTAAAAGGTCAGGAGAGAAACAGCAGCCAAATAATAAGGCGTTTTACATTCAATTCAGTGGCATTTTCTAATAAAGTAGGCGGTGTCGGGTTTTGCATTTCAGAGACATTTTAGCATAATAACGAGATTCTAAGAGGTCACAAAAACTTTAGGCTAATTCACCAACAGCAGACTGACATATCAAACACACACACACACACACTCTTTTCTAGCACATAAATACTGCATGTTCATAGTTGCCATTTAGCAGTTGCTTTTCACAACTTACTGTTAACCACTTGCTGAGATAATGTGCCTGGAGCAACCTGGGGTGTCTTACTTGACGGCACATTAGTGATAGAGCAGGACTGTGATTTCTATAAGCCAAACTTGGATTTGTGTTGTAATAAAAAATAAATAAATAAAAAAACAACTAAAGTACTGGCACCAAGCTAAACATATACTTCAACACACATGCTATTTTGTTTAAAAAAAAAAAAATACATTTAGTATAAATCAGTGTTTAAAGTGGGCTGTAACCGCCTGTATGGATACTGGCAATCCTGGACCTCAAATGCTACTCTCTCTGTATACCTGCTCAACCATATAGTGTGCCCTGTTGCTCTCACTATAAAGACTGTCGGTATCACCAGCAAAAGATCATTAGCATTACATTAAGTGTATATACTGTAGCTTAATCTGTCCAAGAACCCTCAGTTCAGAAAGGATTGGGCCATCTGATCGACATATTAAACCACCAATCACACTTCGCCTGATTTTATGTGACATTCAGGGATGGGCAATAGTAGCAAACATATCTTGTTTACTTCCAACTATCTGCAGTAACCAAACTTAGAAAATCTTAAAAATATTGAGAATACATTAGCTTCTCTCAGCAAGCAAATAGAGAGCAATTAAGTAGTAAAATTTAACCAATTATTCATTTTTTTATATATATATATTATTTGTGCAATGCCTTCTATGTGCTGAAGCCTGCCTCTAAATATGCATAAAAATATTTGCCCTTGTAGCAGTGAGTTTTAAAGCATATAATTCCTCCTTAAGAAAAGGCATACAATTGTAAAACTACATCATTTATATGTGCAAATAAATGTATATTTTGTGTGTGTGGATTCTGTATCCTGTAACTGAGTGTGTGAGCCAAATTTATGAAAAATATTGAAAGGGCGGCCCCTGCAAAAGTAAAATAAGATTTTCATTTGATTTTCATTTCATTTGCAAAATAAATATTAACAAATAACCTTTTAATATTTCACTCATATTAAAATAATTTGTTATTCATTATAATATTATATATATATGTTTAGGTATATATACATACATATATATACATATATATATATATATATGCAAATAAGGGAGTGCCCTGGTATTTTCTTATAACGTCAAGAACACTAAATTATTTATTTAGTGTTCAATTATAAGTACTACAGTAGGAAACACACAATCTTGTTTCCCTCGTTCTCTTCTGGTATAATCATAAAAAATAAATCAAAAGCATGGCCACTTAAAGTCTCGACCAACTCTCCCAGTGTTACCAGCGGTTTCTCTCTAAGGCGACCTGAGTGAATAATGCACAGATGTGTCGCAGAACACTCACACACACTGACGGAGAAGCGGAGAAGAACACATGAATAACATGTTATATTCAATAATCTGGTGGGGTGGTCTCTATTCGCTGCTAAAACGGAGAAAATCCCGTGAAATTTAAATATTTACCAGTGCAGGTGACCCGGTCGTGCGCGAAACCGTGGGCATATTTCTCGCTGAAATCTCCTCACACTCAGTCAGACCCGGTCAGCTGTATTCTCGAACATAACTCGTTGAAATATATATCACAATTAAAGAGTAAAAGACCGTAAAGGTCGCATTCAGTCAGTCAAGTTCACAAGCAGCGGGTAATTGGTGTCTTGTGCCCAGTCGATACTGTCAAGAATGATCTGCGCGCGGTGACGGCGGGAAAGCTCGCCTCTAAAAACGAGAAAGTCTCACGTCGGATGGATGGGAACCAAAGCCATTTAACGGCTGCCTGTTAGTGGATGTCTGGGCTGGGAGAGCCTCGGATCAGTTACACAGATGTGCTGCGCAGGAAAAAAACGACCGAGCTTCTTTCTCAGCCGCCTAATAACGGTTTATCCGTTTCTTAACGGTCTCCTTAAAGAAAAACAGATGCGTTTCTTACACAACGGACCGCAGTCATTCGTTTGAGAAACTGAATTCACGCCTGTATTCAGCGTATACGAGCAAACACCCACAAACACACGCAGTTATGGAGAACCGGTTCTGTTTACCGGGGTTCTGCTCCTTACCTTCGTCAACGCTGAGCATGATTCAGTGTAAAATCCCCGGATAGCTCACTTAATCTCTTGTAGATATGTGGAGAAAGGCTCCGGCACCGAATCCTGGCGTTTATCCTTCAGAAAGCAGAGCGCCTCGGTCGGAGACACGGTGGCTCCGGTAAGGCGGCGGGAGCGCGGTGCTCGGTTACCGGGAAACGCGCGAGAGCGGATGCTGAGTGAAACGGGATGCGGCAGCTCATATACACAAGCACACTCGCACGCGGAGGGAACGTCGTATTCTGAACAGTTAGGATTCAAATTCAAGTCTTCACGGATTTTTCACTGTCTGACACGTTCGGCATCACCGGGACGTACCATTCAGCGCTCGTGAGAAAGGGGGTGTGGCGGCAGGAACAGGGAACGGGTGGCGCGTGTCTACCGGCGCGAGCGGCCGACGCTGCGAGCACAATCTCAGTCCGACCAGAACGCGCGCCGAGGAAACATCCACAGTGTGACTGATTTCCTAATAACACCGCTGCTGCTCTGGATAAACACTGCCAATAATCGTTTAGGAATATGTTTTGCGGCCTAGTTAGATAAACATCTACAATAATACACGTGTTATTGGAAAAGTACCTCTAGTTATTTTAAAAACATATTGCAGTTATTGAGAGAGAGAGGTTTGCTTCATGCTTGAGCTGTTAGTATAAGGGCCCTTGCTTTTCTCACAGTGTCAGGGACCACATATCCCCACAAGCATGATATAGTAAAACTCAAAATCGCCTCCAATGTGGGTACCAGCCAATGCACAAGAAAATTATGAATAGACATACAAAATAATTATGTTAATAAAAATGGAGGAAGGTTTGAGGTCAGGTTATGGGACAGAAAATATAATTAGCTTTGTATAAAAACAATATCAATAGGCCTACAACGTCTCCAAACAATGTATGTGTGTGTATTCAATTTCATTCAGTACCTGTACATGAATAATTGGAATTTGATGATATTAGTGTGTGTGTGTGTGTGCGCGCGCACACTGGGAGATCAATATGCTCTAAGACTTAATGGAAACAAATCTGTTGTGTTTGGACATCAATACGTATATCAATGACTCAACGGGAGCATACTGTGATCAGCCAAGGTCAGAGTAAATCATATACATAAACGCATTTTCCAACATGTTGCATCTTTTTCAAGGTTCTAAATGCATCATTACACAAACTCTTTGAAGCCAACAGAAATATCCCTCAAGCCTCATTCACACCACTAATGACAGCCACAAAGTGACCTGAGCTCATTCACGTTCAATAAGAGCAGTATAAAAGCTGATTTGATTTCAAACTGAATAACATAATCCTCAATATCGACAAGATGCTGTTTTATACTGTAACCATTACTAGGGCACCAGGGAACTAGCAATGTAGCAACAAACCAGTATAATGAGTGGTGACAAGGCATTTTGCTGGCGGTGTGAACAGGACTTTAAACTGACATGCATTGTTAAACATTAATGTAGCAGACTAACGGAGCCTGTTTCTGGCCTTTATTTTTGTCACTTGCAGACATGTAAAAAATGTCTACACATTTGCATTTCTGATCAGTCTTTTTTGATAATGTTTAAAAAGGGGATGTTTTTATAATATTCAGCTGCTTAAATCTGTTAAAATGCTGTGTCATTAAAAATGTTTAAAACAGGGGTCTTCCAGCATTTCCTAAAAATGGCCCTGCCTACAGCACACACAAGTGCTTTGGGTACCTGCTGAATCACCACAAATCTTCACACTTCTGCTTCAGATGGTCACATGAAAAGAAAAATGGATGCATTTATCGGTTTGAAAAGTGATGCACTCTGATCTTCTAACAACAAGTCTACAATTCTTTACATGTTATGGTTGATAACCAATAAATGAACAACACTCTTAAAAATAAAGGTGCTTCACGATGCCATAGAAGAACCTTGTTGTCTAAATGGTTCCATAAAGAACATTTAACATCTGAAGAACCTTTCTGTTTGACAAAAGGTTCTTTGTGGCAAAAGAAGGTTCTTCAGATTATAAAGAGATGGTTCTTTAAAGAACCTTTGACTGAATGGTTCTTTGCGGAACCAAAAATTGTTCTTCTATGGCATCGCTGTGAAGAAACTTTTAAGCAACTTTATTTGTAAGAGTGAATATTATATAGTACTTAGAGAAAGAAAGAAAGAAATACTAAATACTGAAACCTAAAATATATACTTTGCATGTAAAAAGTGAATTTATGCCTTAGATAGGATAGATGAATAAATATTCCTTTCTCTTAAAGGTTTCTATCTTTGCTGTAATTATCATTATTCCTTTTAAATCAACAGTTAAAACATTAAAATTTCCTTTGTTAGTCCGAATGAGAGTTCAAACAGCTAATAAACACATAATATTACACAAGTAATCCACATGACTCCAGTCGATCAGTAACATCTTGTTAAGTGAAAAGCTATGTTTGTAAGAAACAAATCCATTATTAAGGCATTTTAGCTCTAAGTTACAACTTCTGGCGAAAACTTCTTCGAGTTCATGTTCCAGAATAATGCTTCCTCCAGTGGAAAAGTCCATCCCCTGTTGTCCTCACATCACAATCCCCAGACATATCTGTTTAGAACCGTTTTGGACTGTTTTCTCTTGTGCTTGATCTGTACTTATTTCTCTCCTGATTCAGACAAGATGACTTTTTCACTGGAAAAAGCTAAATTATGGATAGTGCACTCAAAAAGACTGGTTTAAGGTTAAAAATGTTATTACAAACACACAGTGTGGATTACTTGTGGACTGTCATTCTGATGGCACCCATTTACCGCAGAGGATCCATTGGTGAACAAGTGATGACATACTACATAAGAAACAAACTCATCTACATCTTTGATGGCCTGAGGTTGAGTACATTTTTAGCAAATTTTCATTTTTGGACAAACTATTCCATGAAGTTGGATGATAAAAATAATTCTTAAATAGACAAATCAATAATTTATAAATGACTAAAGTATCACTATTCAGCAGAAGCATCAGCGAACACATTCAGAGAGAGGCAGCGTCTCTTCCGCTTTCCTTTGTTTCCACTAAGCTCCTAAAGTGTGCCATGAATATGAAGAGGGTAATATACATTAAAAGTCACATCAGAGGAAGCAGTGAGATTGGTAGATTGGTCTTTTAATCTGATAACGCCTGTCTATCATTTTTGCATGCCTATACTAAATAGTGTTAACAAAAAATACACTATTAATAAATATGGTTACTTGTGAAAGGTGAAAGGTAAATGCTGTTTCATGCCAAAATGGAATCCATCAAGAGGCATTTTCTGTGATTTTCAAGTTGTTAGCACCTTGTGATGCCTTTTACTTGCCTCTTATTTGTGACTGGATGCCTTTGACCATGTTTGAAGAATTCGGAAGGTAAAATTATGCAGACGAGGACATTTCACAGATAGGGTAGAGTGCGTAAACATGGGTTAAATGCATATAGCAGTAACGCATATGTGTGCCCCTTAAAATGCCTTCTGAAGTAAAAATGTGTATGTGCAAAATGTTTTTTTTTTTTTTCAATGTTTATTGTGTTTTTTCCTATTGTGTATGTATGTGTGTGTATGCTGGCTAAATGGTCTAGGGGGAATAAGTTAACATTAGCATGTAAAAGAGTGAATCTGCGGCACTCTGAACACTTAGATCCATTATTTATGACAGGAAAATAACAGATGATTAGACTTCAGCCTGAAGATTAGAAGGATGTGTGTGTATGTGTGTGTGCTGGCTTGTACTCTGACAACATGTAGTTGGTCTCTTAACTGATTGTATAGATCTCCCAGCATGCACCTGTTCCTCTCTGATCTGCCAGTCGGTTTCTTGGGAGTGTTTATCTGTGTGTGGCTTGAGTGTCCATATAATGAGAAAGACATCCATTTTTGGTTCTGGCCCTGAGTCTCATCTTTGTTAGTATCCCTGCAGCAGTAAACAGCCATAATGATTCAAAGCCATTCTTGACGCAATGTCTACAGATATGTTCAGAGTGGCATATTACTTTTACTACCATATACAAAGTATACAAAACAAATAATAATAATAAAATAAAAATCACCCTATCTATTTTTAAAAGCATATTGTTGATGTTATGGTGAATGATTAATCCACTGTGAATGATTAATGAATTTTTCCCCTTTTGTCCTGATTTTAAATCAAAATGTCCATGTGAAACTAGACTTCTCTCTCTGGATTCCAATCATTTCTTACAAATTCAGATCAGCCTCCATCCAATCAACAATCAATGAACTGAACCAAGTCCCTGCCGTTCATTTTTTTTTTTTCCATTTTCAATAATCTGTTTCACTCGGATAAATGTCACAATACTGTTACTGCTTATATGATATTGCAACTTCCACACAGATAGCGACAGAAACCAAATTAAAACTGCACATCAGGTCCTGTATTCACAGTGCAATGCTCTACATTTGATGCTATGAACAAGTGTTTTTGTGTTACGTTGTCAACATAACATTCAGATTCAAAGTAAATTGGCAGTAAGGTGTTTCTCTGGCAGCTTAGGGTGTACCAAACAGGCACATAGGAGAAGGTTGCCCTGCAACCTTTAAAGTTCACACTTCAAGTGCTCTGCTGTCTGAGTAAGAATGGCATAGTGATGGTCAGTTTCAAATAAAAGTTGCAGTGTATCTATGCACTGGTTCAGCGTGCAACCTAAGCAAACTCTACTTGGATTTAATTTAAAAGATTGTATAGTTTATTTTAATTGCCATTTTAAGGTTATTTAATTAAAATGTAATAATACAAAAATAAACTCTGTAAACTAAAATACAACAATCTGCTCATGAGTGTCTAAATACACTTTGTACACTAAATACACAAAAAGTCTGTGAAGATATTCCTCTATGAGCACTTGGCATCAACCACAAATACTCTATTAATCAAATGCACTTGCTATAAATAAATTCTATTTTTAAAAAAACACTCTTATTTTTCTGCACTTTTACTTCTGCTCTAGATTCTGTTCTCCTTTATACTCCTTGGCATTACAGGACTACAAGAACCTTACAGAACCTTGGCATTGCAGTACTACATGTATTGTTAGCTCTTATAATACCTTGCTTGTGATGTTCCTCATCTGTATGTCACTATGGACAAAAGCATGAGCTAAATGACAATATGAAGAGTTTATTTGCAAAAACCGATAAACGCCACTTTCAAAAATGCCTTGCATTATTCTCCACATATAGCGATCTTAACCCTAAACACGTTTTGTCAAAAAAGCTGGTATTGCAATATGTCAAGGCATCGCGGGTTCACGTTTTACTGCAAAAGCCGACAAGCTCCCTTGTTGTTTCTGAACAGAAGAACAGATAAGTCCATTTTAGCGAATCAGCATGCTGTATTCAGGTCTGGTGACAAGGCTATTTTCACTTTGAAAAGACATGCTAGCTGAGAGGAGTTGTCAAAGCTGACTAAAAGTGATCGAGGATGGATAATTTTGATGAACTTGATGAACCTGTGATATCTTCTTCAGGGCATAAAAGGAAAATAAAAGCTGAAACGTTTTCATGGAGCCTTGCAAAAGCAGCGTGTTACAATGGTGAGGGAAAAGCTCCGTGTTTTGCGTGTAATCACATCCATATAGTTTATGATCACAACAACAACGTTTTGTCAGGCATCTACATTGTCATCTGATGAGATTACAAAGATTAAACGAGTGTTTTTTTTAAACTCTAAAACATGAAACAAACTTTTAATATGTAAAAAAACAAACAAACACACTTTCAATTAACTTTAATTTTGTAAATTACCTGTATTTGTTGAAGTTATTCTTAATTAAAACAACCCAACTGCAATTTGATTGCTATTACTTGGAATGCGCAATAAAAGAAAAACGTGATTTCTGAAAACAATAAAATAAAAATGGAGTTATCGGTTTTTGCAAATGAACTCTTCTACACGTAGGTGTTTAAAATACACAAAACCCTTCTTAATTTAGAGGCATTAGCGGTTCAGTAAGATGTTAATTACATAATTCTGACAGATTCATTGTTCCTTATGTGAAGGATACAACAGTCTGACTCAAATATGCAAATTTAAATAATGGCTCATGAGCATTTATTTGTGAATCAGACTAGTTTTGCTATACTGTTTTATTTAATTTTTTATTTTTTGAATGCAGACTGTGCAGACATAATCAAGACATATTTTCTTGATATTATATCACAGTACACAATCTCATCTAAATTAATTTGGACCACATGTTCACAGTTCAAGTTTTTTTTTTTTTTTTTAAGATTCAAAAGTATCAGGGCACTGTCATTGAAACACTGCCAGATTGTATCCACCTTTTTCCTACACCCCATGACACTTGTGCAAATTATGGAAGTAACTTCTGTTACCCTGTAAGCAATCAGCAAAAGATTCATTCTCTGAATGCAATAATAAGCATTTTCAAAAACTGGGCACAATGAGGTATACTCACCCTTCAACTACTGATTAAAAGGAAATATAAATGTATAAAAGCATTAAAAATTACTTTCAGTTTTTAGTAACGTACTTTCAGTATTAAATACCACTGCAGTAAAAACATTTCTATATTAACATACGATGACTTCAACAAACGCTGTGTGATAATATTTCAGAATGTGATATTTTAAAGTGATTTCTGCCATTTTGACACAGCAAGAATTCACCTGCTGTTGAAACATTTCAGTAAACGCTGCTAATAGGGATTAGAAGTGAAAACGGCAGACAATTAGATTTTAAAGCATCGGTGTGAAAACAATCATGGAAAGAGAGGTGAGGATTTGGGGAGACAAAAACCTGAGAGATTCTCAGTGCATTCCAGTGAATTATTCATGGTTTATATCACAAATTGAATCGGCACATCAAATGCGCAGTATATGTTGTCTTTTTCATATTGTTACAGCGGAATACAAAGTAAAAGATGAGGAAGAAAAGAATGCAGTGGATTGAAAAGAGCTTTTGCCATAGATTTTCTTGTTATACCACATTAAAATACCAAGCATTACATTACTCCTCTGACATCTGAAAATAGAACATGAAGGAAAATTTACAGCTCATTCAGTCAAACGGACAGATAAGGAATATTTGTTGCGCAACTTTATGATCTGAAGTGATTTGTTTCAGTCTTTTTAAGTGGAACTTGCCCAAACCGGAAAAGGTGGATATATTGAATTTTTAAAGGTAAAGGGTGTCATTTTTTTTCAGTGCAAAAAATCCTCAATCCCAGTTGTGTGTGCACTGTGCAGAGTTATACAAAGTTATCCAGATGTCGACCCAATAAAGTGTGTAAATATTGTCTCACTCACAGTGGACGATTATTATTCTGTAGTATGGAACTAAGTGATGACAGCATCTTCGGTTGACCAATCAGTGAAAAGGGGTGTTTCATGTCTGCCCACATATGGAAATCAAATATATTTAATCTGTTTATCCATTTTCTACCCCTGAAATGTTTATAAATAAATAGAGCTGAATCCTTATTTTTCTGCTCTCATTTTTCCAACCCAAAAACAATGTACAAAGCATGAGTGTGTTTATATCTGTAACTGAAGCAGAGCTGATATCTGGGGTCAGATATTGCCACCTGAATCTGAACTCTGTAAGTGCATTAGTGCAGAGGAGTTGATCCGCGGTCAGATATTCCCCCTGAGTATGAACTCTGTAAGTGCATTAGAGCAGCAGAGCTGATCAGGGGTCACATGCTCCCTCTCCACTCACATGTATGCTCTAACATATTTGTAACGCTGGTATGACTCTCCTGTACAAAGATGTTCCACGGACACAGATCATAGATTTAAAGGGCAACACAAACACAGCTGTGCGTTTGTCCTGTGCTGAGACAGACAGTACGGGAGTATAAAAGGGTTATGGGATAGATTCTTGCTGCAGCACTGCATGCAGGTCAAAAACAGATCATCTTCCTCTGAAATCTGGCCTGTCCCTCACCTATGAACTTTATTCGAATAATTGTAAAACGCATACAAAGAAGGCTTAGATGAGCCTCCAGTGAGCAAGTGCAGTGAGAGGAAAGACTCTTTTCCTATTCTGCAGCTTGTTAAGAATGAATGACACCTTGTCTCGCTGACACTGTGCGAGTGTGTGTGTGTGTGAGTGTGTTTGAGTGTGTGTTTGGGTCTGACATCACGCCCCACTACCTCTGAAATGAGGGGCTGCATTTTCTGATCCAATGAAGCTTGTGATTAGAATGAAACTTTATGACAACGAGAATCTCTTTTACCTATCACAGAGCTTTCTCTCTCTCACTCTCTCTCTCTCTCTCTCTCTGTGGGCCTCAATCTCAATAAACGAAACAAAGTTTCAGGCTTGAAGAGAGTGTTTCTCTTTAGTGGTATAAGAATTTAATGGACCCAGGAAGATCATGTTGGCCACATTGTTAAGCACTGCTCAACGACTCAGTGTCAATTATAGATATTTAGAATTAATCTTTGTGTACATGATCTTAGCAATAGGCTTCTGTTTACACAGCTCTCAAGATCTGAGAAGACAGCATGCCAATTCCATTCTAGAAATAGAGATTAATCTTTATATGCTATTTTTTAGGGCTGTCGATTGGAAAAATGTATCAGGACTCTAGAAGAATTAACTACCATCAGAGCAATTCAACCAGTACCAGCTTAATGTTTTGCCAATTTGGAGTCACTTCAGCCCACCTGCTTCTACAGGCAAAAAAGCCTCACCAAATCTCAGTTACTGAGATCAGGAAGCACAGAACGAACAAAGAAACATTCATACAGGACTTCGAATATCTCAATAACAACACTGAACCAATACCAAGAAAAACAGGAAAAGTAATTGAATAACAGATGACCAAACATAGAACTTATAATTATTTTATTTATTTATTAATTACAGAAACTGAAACTCTCCATTGACCAGCATGTTCCTGCCTTGCCTTTTGAGCAGTTTATAATAAATAAATAAATTCACATGCCAGTTCCTCCACACAGGTATATGGCCTACAGGTACATAGCTAAAAGGATAAAGCCAAATTAAACAGTTAATATTGCCCTAAACTGCCTTGTCAAACTCCATTGTTGAAAAAAGCCACAAAACAAATCACACTCGCTTCACTTAAAGCCTGTTTAAGGACATGAGTTTGTTCAGGTCACTCAAGAAGTATTACAGAAATTGAATAATCAATGTAAAAATAAACCACTGCATAATCTTCAATGTATGGATCAAATATACATTATTATTATAACTACCAAAGTGATTCAGTCAAGAGCAGTGAGAGATTTTTCTTTTTCTTTTGCTGTTTGATTAACATTAAATGACAATGACAGCAGCAGATTTATTAAGCTGTAGTCTCTTTAAAGAGGTCATGAACTGCCTGTTTTTTATTTTATATTATTTTGTACTGTTCTCTGAGGTCCACTTATGATGGTATCAAGATTTTTACATCAAAAAACAAGACTATTTTCTGTCCTGTTTTTGACCCCTCATTGGAACGCTCTGTTTGGGTAGGTGTGGTGGATTGTAGACTCAGAAGTAAACGCCCACGGCTATGATAATAGTTGTGTATGTTTGACAGCATACATTCCTCATAAATGGACGCTGCAGTGATTTAGGTCAAAAACGCATAAATACTCAGTACATATCAAATTATCTGTAATAACAGACAAAGCAATAGTGACCACATAATAAGACAGTTAATCGAGATTACTGTCGGTTGAAATATAGCCGGCACAGCATTGTCTTTTAGTTTCAATCTTTCTGAAAATCCTGCATCGAATTGTGTCTTGTTTGTAAACGAATCCGCAGTAAAATGAAGTGAACAAAGGACTGAGTTCTTACTGACGTGGTCTGCAAATTCATTAAAAACATTTGTCCACTCTTTCCTAAATTTGGGATCAGAAGGAAGGCAATGCAAAGGCTTTTGTTATTTACACTACATGCATGAATCTGTGGGCGGGGCTAAACAGGCATCGATGTAGAAGCAGGCGTTGATCTTCTGCGGAGGCGGTGCTTATCCACACTATTACATCATAGAGTGGAACATTCCGCAAGCGTTTACACATCGTTTTGGCAGACTGCCTTCAATATAAGCCTTCAATATAAAATAAAAGCTAATAAGTAGATATGAATATATATTATAATAATGCAAAATACCAAGATACCACATTACCAATTCTAATTAGTTAAATACAGATGTTAAACTACTAGGCTTTGCTAAACAACACAGTAACCTGCATAAATACAGTACGCTTGGTCACTGAAGGGTTTCAAACATGGTTTGTGGAATCTGTGGAAACTGCTCATTTTATATTAATTTAATCCAAGTCTGTAATGTCCTAAAAGATTGGATTGCTACTTTTCTTGAAACAATGAATACATATTGTGTGCATATTAAAGCTCATTTTAGACCGGGAAAAAAGTTAATTCAGTTAATTAAAATAGAGTTCTGAATAATACATTAGCAAGTAGAAAAACTCAGTAACCTCACAATCTATCTCCTCATCTAGCAGTTTATCAGCGAGGACCTTATTCCATTTTTGTTGTAATTCTGTACACATTCAGATTGATAAAAATGACATGACAGACCTAGAGAAAAAGAGTTCGCTGTTGAACAAACATGTAGCATGTGATAACATTGCTCTGATGCGCGTGTATGCTGCGTACGCAAATACTTCCTCATCGCAAACACATCTGCATGTAAAACAGTCCCTATTATGTAGCCAGGAGAGATGTTCAATGCCAGCTCTCAGTGTGTGTGTGTGTGTGTGTGTGTAAGTGTTGATCTAAGCATGATCCCAAGAGAATATCAGGCAGAGAGTGTTTGTTAATCTCAATTCAAAGACATGCTCGTGTTTATGCGGGACCAGAACTCTCAGCTCCAGAAAGGCTCCTCTGCTCCGGAGAGACTTCCTGCATGAGAACCTGCAAACATAAAGATGACTCTCTTTGCTTTGCAATGTTCTACTGATGTGAACAAGGAGCTCTGAGAGAATGTGTACAGTGTGTGTGTGTGTGTGTGTGTATGTGTATGGGTGTGTGTGTGTCTTTTGTAAGAGATAGCATTCCTCAACAATAGCACGGTGCCCTTGAAGGCGCAGGGTTCATTCTTTCAAAAGAACATGAGCCCAGCAGCAGATAAAGACAGACCTCTCTTTCAGCTCTTTCTCTCTCTTTTCCGACTTTCATTTTCCAAAGTCTCTTTCTCTTTCTCCTATGCATTACACTATGTGTGTGAGAGATTGTAAAAAGGGAAGATCAGACTAAACATCAAAGCATTCAGATTACGTTCCTGTTTCCTCACCGGCTGACTAATACACACACAGACACGACACAGCATCCATCAGAAATCAGCTCCCAAATCTCTCAAATGCTCTTTCAGCCTTTCATTTTTAAAAGAACGTCTCTTTTTCTTCTTCCTGTGCATGACTGAGTTAGATTGTAGAGTAAACATCAAAGCATTTAGATTATGTTTGTTTCATCTCTAGCTGTCAAACACACACATATACCAGGGGTGTTTTCACTGTTTTCTCTAAGGAGGCAAAAACAAATCAACTATATGAAAAAATATATATATAGTCCAAAAGTGAAATCAAAAAGTGTGTAAAGAATTCATTTTTAAAATAATATTTTAGTTTTAAAATCTTTAAAAAAAGCGACAATATCAGAAAAAAATTAAGAGGGAGTGTCTCTTGTGCCTCCATGTCGCTGTGATTGGCCGCTTATCCTGTAAATGCAACGATTCGTACTTGTTAATAGCCTGAATGGGTCAAACTGGTGAAAAAGGACAGACTAATTACACCCAGACATCACGTTCGGTCATGTCTGAACTTAAAACGGTGATCTGTAAGCGAGTCGATATTTAACCAGAACTGAGCTCGGTTAAATTAAAGCGTCACCTCCGTGGCTGTGATCAACATGACACCTGCTGTGTTCACAGAGGATTTGATGACTAATGGTCTGAAAAGAAGGTGAATATTAACAATAATGATAGCTAAAAACAGTTAGAAAGTCATAGATTTTTTTCTGCATTTTTAGTAGTTCATTATTAGCCAAGTTTTCCAAACACATACTTTTTATGTTGGGGTGTCAAAAAACACACACACACACACACAAAAAAAAACAAGACGCAGAATAAAATTTTCAAAATGTGCATTCAAACAAAAATATTGGTTGCTTGTTGCTAAGAGTATGGAAAGCTGTTCCTTTAACCTGGTAACTGTACATTTCCATTTATGCTAGATGTTTTTAACTACAAAGTGTACATTTTACAAGGTAATGCATTTCCTGGGGATTCTAATGGTGTTGCTTGCGCCACGCTCCACTGTTTGAACTGGAATGCGTATAAACGTCAAACCTGAATTTGACAAGACTAAAAAAAAGGACTAAAAAAGCCAAAGGCAGAGAGAGGACCATGCCTCCATATGCTACCACAAGCCACTGACATATACACACAGCATCATAAAAGAGTTCCCAAATGCCAAAGACACATGAGTGTTTCAGAGTGACTCCTGTCTCATCCTCGTCTTTCCTACCTCTCACTCTCCAGTATTTCCTTTCATTCCTTTCATTCTTTTCCTGAGGTGTATTTCATTGAATTTCAAACAGCAGCTTGTCACTGCACCATATCAGAGTCAAAGGAACAGGTGCATATGTGTGTATGATTCTAAAATTTCAATTGCTTTTTTCATTTTGTTTGTTTCTCACCCCACTGTGATGCTGTGTTTGAATAGCCGCATGCAGCACATTGCTCAGGTTTGTAGCCTTTAGAGAGCCCCGTGCCTCCGCTCTGCTCTGTATTCCACCGCTGCCGTCCCCTGCTCTCCTCATGCTCCACTGAGAGAGATGGATCATTAAGGTCTGGCCGAGGAAAATCTCATTTATGAGAAGACACGGTTTCTTTGATCTGCGCGTGCATGTGTGAGTGCACGGAGCTCGGCATTCACGGGCAGATACATACGTGTTTATCTTTTCTTTTTTTTTAAAGTCTCACATCATTTACCAGGATTCTTGTAAAAACAACAACTCAAAGTCACCATGTTACCCTGATGTCATGCACATTTAAAGGAATACGTCAATCAAATAGGAAAAACCGCTCATTTTCAGACCCTCATGTCGTTCCATATAACTCATATAACTTACTTTCTTCTGTGGAACATAAAATGAGAGATTTCAAGCATGCTGCACTGCTCTATAGAATGAAAGCACATTTCAATCCTCCAGTCCGCTTACAATACAAGGAGAGCACAGTCTCAGCCTCAGACGCCAAACACCCTCACAAAAGAAGAAAGCCGTCGTGTTTACAACTGTGATGATGAGCGCTTATCAGGATCAACTAAACGCTGGATTTTCAAAAGTATGTGAAATATTTTAACTTCGCGGCATAGAATCTTTAAAATACGTCCCAGAGTTTTACACACCGGTCTGTTATTGTGCCAACATTTCCATGCGATTGGTTGTTTGACATGTCGTCAACCAGCCTCATGGGCGGGCCTTGGCCGATGAAAGCTGCCATGAATTCCAGACCTTCAGCTGTCAGTCTGAAGGTCTGGCTATGTGAGACTAAGGAGAGCGCTACAGCCTTGATATGAAAATCCTGAAGTCTACTTCACAATGGATTCCTCAGAGTTTTTCCAATGGGTTTTTATAATTTTTTTTCAATTAATGAGTAAAACATGTCTGTGGAAAATATTAATTGAGACGTTTTGCTCTATAATGTATTACATTACACACACCCAAAATGAAACTACTCATTTTGAAGCAGCTATGTTTATTTTTAAATATGTAAATATGTACAAATATGTTAATGGTAGGTTTATTTGAACGGTGAGAGACAGAACAACAACAACATAAATTCCAGAAAAACACATTTCAAAAAAGTTATAAATTGATTTGCATTTTAATGAGTGAAATAAGTATTTGACCCCTTCGCAAAGCATGATTAAGTACTTGGTGGGAAAACCCTTGTTGGCAATCACAGAGGTCAGATGTTTCTTGTAGTTGGCCACCGGGTTTGCACACATGTTTGTCCCACTCCTCTTTGCAGATCCTCTCCAAGTCATTAAGGTTTCGAGGCTGACGTTTGGCTACTCGAACCTTCAGCTCCCTCCACAGGTTTTCTATGGGATTAAGGTCTAGAGACTGGCGGCCACTCCAGGACCTTAATGTGCTTCTTCTTGAGCCCCCCCTTTGTTGCCTTGGCCATGTGTTTTGGGTCATTGTCATGCTGGAATACCCATCCACGACCCATTTTCAATGCCCTGGCTGGCTTCAATGCCCTGGCCCTGACGGTACATGGCCCCATCCATCATCCCTTTGATGCGGTGCAGTTGTCCTGTCCCCTTAGCAGAAAAACACCCCCAAAGCATAATGTTTCCACCTCCATGTTTGACGGTGGGGATGGTGTTCTTGGGGTCATATGCATCATTCCTCCTCCAAACACTTTTTGCATCACTTTTGAGTTGAGATGATGCCAAAGAGCTGGATTTTGGTCTCATTTGACCACAACACTTTCACCCAGTTCTCCTCTGAATCATTGGCAAACTTCAGATGGGCTGTAAATGTGCTTTCATGAGCAGGGGGACCTTGCGGGCGCTGCAGGATTTCAGTCCTTCACGGTGTAGTGTGTTACTGATTGTTTTCTTGGTGACTATGGTCCCAGCTGCCTTGAGATCATTGACAAGATCTTCTCGTGTAGTTCTGGGCTGATTTCTCACCGTTCTCATGATCATTGAAACTCCACGAGGTGAGATCTTGCATGGAGCCCCAGACCGAGGGAGATTGATAGTTATTTTGTGTTTCTTCCATTTGCTAATAATCGCACCAACTGTTGTCACCTTCTCACCAAGCTGCTTGACGATGGTCTTGTAGCCCATTCCAGCCTTGTGTAGGTCTACAGTCTTGTCCCTGACATCCTTGGACAGCTCTTCGGTCTTGGTCATGGTGGAGAGTTTGGAATCTGATTGATTGATTGCTTCTGTGGACAGGTGTCTTTTATACAGGTTATACACTCCCTTTAAGAGAGTGCTCCTAATCTCAGCTCGTTACCTGTATAAAAGACACCTGGGAGCCAGAAATCTTGCTGATTGATAGGGGATCAAATACTTATTTCACTCATTAAAATGAAAATCAATTTATAACTTTTTTGAAATGCGTTTTTCTGTATTTGTTTGTTGTTATTCTGTCTCTCACAGTTCAAATAAACCTACCATTAAAATTATAGACTGATAATTTCTTTGTCAGTGGGCAAACGTACAAAATCAGCTGGGGATCAAAAATTTTTTCCCTCACTGTATGTTTGCAATACGTAACTACATAAGAACATTTGGGGTGTAAGTGTGTGCAGTTTACAACGAAATATCCAAGTATCAAGTTATGTTTACCGCAGACTTTATTTCACTCATGAACTGAAAAACTCCATTATAAAACCCCACAGGACAATCTCCAGGGAGCCCATGGCAATGGATTTTGATATTATGGTTGAAGCACTCTGTTTGAAAACCATGTAACATGCCACTATTCTGGAATATGCCCATACACAGATGAGATTTTTTAGTGAAAAACGACTCAAATAAATCTAAACATTCTTTTTATTAACGTAAAGCTAAGAGCTCTCAGTTTCTTCTTTTGTCTTCCATGGAAAAAAAAAAAAGTCATATGGATTTGGAACACCATGAGTGAGTAAATGATGACATTAACTTGCTGTTGATGATCAAAGAGAGTGAAAACCATCCAATGAAGGGAATTGTGATGCTTCTGATGATACTGCATGTTGGTGTCTATGTTGTGTAAGAATGTGATTTAGTGTGTTTGGGACTCTGTACAGCCTGGAAAAATTGTCACACAGGATAAAAATGATTAGCCATTAGTTTGGGGTATGTGTGTGTGTGATTCATAATTATTGAGCTTGGGATAATGGCTGAAAATGCTAAAAGCATATTTTAGACAAGCAGAACGAGAGGCAGAAAAAGAGTTGCAGAGCGAGAGCGCGAGTGAGAGAGAGAGAAATGCCGAGCTCTGGGTTCATTTAAACACAAAATGACAGTAAAAACAAAGGGACCATGAGATCCAATAGTGGCAGAATATTTGGAGAGAGCAGCACACTGTAGATAATGAAGGTCGGCAAGTTTATCTCGGTTTTGTTTTGCTTGAAACTTGGTTTGCCGTAACTTTATAGAGAATGAGGAGGTTTTATGGCATAGAGAAGAGTGACATTACAGTGTCACAATCCTCATGTGTGGAAGACTGCTGCTCCTCATCCGTCTCTCTCTCTCCCCTCTTTCTTTTTCACCTTTCGTGTCAACACAATTTCCTCTCACACAATCCTCCTTCAGGCTTTCCTCTCTCCCAGAGAATGGGCAATCTCTCCTCTTCCCTCTTAATGATTATCTCACAGTAATTTTAAGCTTAATAGTTTTCTGTCAGAATAAAGAAAATTCATGACTTTTAACCATAACAAGATACATGTTCTGTCATGATTATTCATAAACCAACCCATTCCATTTTTCATTTGCATTTCAGATTGGCTCTGAGGTTCAGGGATACATCAGAGGCAATTTTTACAGCCGATTAGCTATTTATAGTCCATTTGTCCTGCATCTATTTAAATACACATATAGTCCATATATGCTGAGTCTATATTGATTTACGAACAGCCTTTTCCACAGAATTACTCCCTTGAAATGCACCACATATTCTGGTAATCCTGCTTCTATTTATTGATCCAGCCATCTGTCCATCCTCTTGCTGGATATTACATATAGATATCCAGGTTATATGTCAAAAGCTCTGTACTAGATCACAACACGCTCTTGTTGCAACCAAAATTCAACATTGTTTAAATAAACCCCTAAAAACAATCACTTTACATACCACAAGTGAATTTAGGGAGCACAACACTATAAATGCACAGCATGAAAACTGAATACTAATTTTGAGATTTGCTAAATGTTACATTTTACACCGATTACACATTAAATAATTAAGCAAGCATTAGATGAGAGGTATGTAAAAATAAAGGAAATAAGCATGCACAATTAAATGTCCAATATTTGGCCAATATTGATATTTTTTAATCAGTCAATAACCATGGCACCAATATGCACTGCATCTCTAAAACTTTCACTTGCACTCATACATAGTCCACATGCAAGCATTACCAACTGGAATTAAACATGAATTAAGAATAAAATAAGTGGTGCTATAATCCACACACTCAGTTTATGCAGCAAAATCGCATATCCATTCAGAACAACTTAGCATTCAGGGTCAGTTAAAAGAGTAGTATACACTATTTCTTTTGAAAATTTCTGGGATACAAAAAATATAAATAAATAAATCCATCATTTACTTACTCTCACTCACTGAAGCTTTCACACTTTTAAAAAAATTATGCAAAAGAACCATAAATGTACAGCATCAGAAAAAGTAGTCCATGCAGAATTTTCTTCTTTTCTTTTCTATTCTTTTCCTTTTTTTTTTTTTTTGGTCAACTATATTCTTTTTAAAACATACCCATTTTATTCCCACCGTGTTTGTTACTTTACCTCCTACGGTTAAAACTGCAGTATATTCTTTTCATATAAAACCACCACCACTGGAGAGAACATGCTGTCACTGTCACAAAGACTCTTGCAGTATTCATTATTTATACACTCTAAATCCTGATAAGCACAACCAGAATTAAGAAACATCTCATATCTGCTTCCTAACCTCTTGACACACATACAAATAAACTTGACACAAGCACGCACTGTTCTCCAAGCATGTCAGGCGTGTAATCTCAAACTCCTCCATCTAATTAAAGACCATTAAGGCTGCTGCAGTTTGTGTTTCAGCTGATACACACACATACACACACTCACTCACTCAGAACTAATGGTAATGTGTGTGTGTGTGTGAGAGAGAGAGAGAGAGAGAGAGAGGACATCATAAGGGTTGATCAGCAGTAGCGATAGGCAAAAGTCTAAATGGATAAAGGACACTGGCTTTAAATTAAACTGTGCTTAATACACATGATGCCCTCTGCCTGCATGAGACACCAAACACATTTGAGAAATTTACTTCTGTGCGTGCGTGTGTGTGTGCTTGCTAACGGTATAATTTTGATGGAGTGAATAAACTGGAAGCCTGTCTGTGCCTTTTACATTTGGCCCACCGAAGGAAATTCAACATCTCATCTTAAATGTCAGACCATGTTTAAATCATCTTCTATGGCGGAACTGGAGAAGAGGGCGAGAATCTAAAGAAATTAAAGAAAGAGAAGACACAGATATTAAATTTACCCTAGTGAGAGGCTGAAAATAACTCAAGCACATGGCATATAACTGAAGAGGTTTAAGAGATCTGATAAGAAAAATGAGAAAACGATGGTAAGAGGGGCATGCAACAACATTTCAGTGGTGAAAACAGTAAAGAAATACATTGATAAATGCCCAGTAATGCAAAAATAGTTTGAACATCTAATATTGACTTCACATTACCCTTTAAACACGGCACGTGCCCCAAACAGGCAATGCATAAGCATTTAAACGCACAGCACTGCCACATTTGGTTTTAACATTATGTGCAGCCAACTTACCACAAAATTTCATAATTCACTCATACGTAAAAGGTACAGGTATATACAATTACATAAAGGTTTCGACAATGTTTTAAACTTGTATTTATTAATTTATTGTTATTATATTTTATTGTATCTATCATTTTATTTTTTTTAGTAAACTATGTTTGCATAACATTTTTGCCCAATTATGATTTTGCCAAAAAATGTCTGTTTTTATGTTGTATATTTTATATTTGGCAACACAGATTTTGTTTTTTCCTCATTTCTATATACTACATGATTTAATTTATTTTCAGTTTTTGCAAACTTGAGTTATCAGTAATTATCAGTACAATTATCATTGTATGACATGCATTTTTGGCAGGACAATAGAGTATACAAAATTGCAAAACAAATAAAAATTCATCCAACTTTTTACTTGTAATACTTAAGTACACTGAAAATCAAGTACTTCTGCACTTTTACCCAAGTAAAATTGAAAAGGAGTACTTTTTTTTTTTTTAGGGTATCTGTACTTTTACTCAAGTACTTGATTTGTGTATTTTATCCACCTCTGATCGTGTATCGTAGTGTGTTCGTAGTCTCCAGTTCAAAATAACGAGGAACGACATGTTTTTATGAAATGTAGTAGTGGAGTAAAAAGTACAATATTATGATTTGGAAGGTAGTGAAGTAAAAGTAAAAGTTTCCCAAAATAAAAATACTCCAGTAAAGTACAGATACTTGAAAATTGTACTTGAGTACAGTACCAAAGTAAAAAATACTTGGGGTGCGTCCGAAATCGCATACTTCCCTACTATATAGTATGCGAAAAACAGTATGCGAGGCGAGTAGTATGTCCGAATTCATAGTATTCGAAAAACAGTAGGCGAGAAGTACCCGGATGACCTACTGCTTCCGCCCGAATTATGTAGTAGGCAAACTAGGGGTGTCCCCGACTAAGGATTTTCATAGTTGAATCGGAATCTTGCTGACAGTCGACTGACAGTCGAATCATATGTTTGGGGGCGGGGCAAAATACATTACCAAGAGTCAAGTCAGACGTTCGACAGTCATAAATACTGACGTTAACACACAGGGAAAATGTGTAATGGACACCTCGCAGATATAAACGGAGTGAATAATGTTTTATGTTTTGATTAAAAGATAGTTAAGATTAAACATCAGCGAAACCCTAAGAATTCACAACATTTTTTACAATAGTGCTTTCATTATAACGTTATGTATATGACAGTTATTAATGTTCTGCATTTCTGTTTTGAGCTGCACGCGCTGAATGACCAGTAGAATGAATCATTTGATAGAAGGTTTTTAATCAATGGGATTTAACTCATTTATCTCATATAAAATACGCTTAATTATTTATACTTGTTCTTGACGCAACAACGTGCAGAAACACGGGAACTAAACTCTAAAAATTCACAGCGTTTTATTATAATAGTGTTCTCATTATAATGTTATGTGTATATGACAGTCCCAGTCAGAGTTATTACTACTCTGCATAGTTGTTTGTCCTGCTCGCGCTGCACACTGAAGAGATAATCACTGTTCAATAAAGCGCTTTACTGCAGCGACTCAACCAAATGCATCTTATAGGAGATAAATAATATATACACAGTATAAACCGGCTGAAATGTTTTGAAATCACTTGTATCCTACCTGATCGAAAAAAATCCAGTCTTTCACTCTGCGTCAGTTTGAGTCTTGTTAAAGTTTTAAATCCATGCTGCCAAGATGCTCCTCTGTCGGTCACGGATTATGGAAAGTGAAACTTAAATCTATAGGGGTGGTTGGATTTATTCACGCACGTTAAAATATTTATTTAAAGCTTTTTTTTCTTTTCAGATTCTTATTTACAGCATTATCATAATAGGCTGTATATTAACTTATTGGGAGAAAACTGGTAGTTCTATGTGAAATCAGACATTGAGCACCCCCATATAGCCAAAATGGTGCGATCATAACACCCCGCGAATATTCGACTGTGAGATTGGGAGTCGAATCAGGCTCCTCGAATCGAAGCATCGAATCATCGACTATTCGGGGTCACCCCTAAGGCAAACGATGGACACTTTACTATTCAATGAGGCCGCGGGAGAGCAACAAAAACGTTGCTGATGTTCATTGTGGTTAACTTGTACTTGTTTAACATCATCCAAGTAAACGACTGACTTGTTGAGGGTTTAACAAACAGATGAAACGATTTTGTGAATTGGGTGTAAAAAGATCTCTAATCATTACCGATCAGATGGAGTTACGTTAACCTCAATGTAGTACATCAGCTTAACGCTGCTTTCTTTAAATAGACGGTTAGTTAAGCGGTAAGAATTTAAATCATTAACGATGTTGGCGCAGTGAAGTGGGCTCTTTAAATTTTCGCGCTGTTGTGAAGACGCATGACACGTGACAACATCAACATGGCAGATGTAGTACATCCGAATTCCATTCATACTACCCTCATTCATACTATATAGAACGTACTTTTTTAACGGTCGAGTAGTACGTTCGAATTCAAATGTAGTACCTACACAAGTAGTATGCGATTTCGGATGCAGCCTTGGTCATTGTTAGTTCATGTTTGTTAACAACACAATTTATGCTTGAACTGTTAAAAATGTAAAATTTAAAAGTGAAGAAAAATGAAGAAAAACCAACATTAATAAAGTTAGTACGTTAGCTATTGGTAACTAATGGTAACATGTAGAACCTTAGTTTACAAGAAACATGAAAGGGCCAGTCACACTACACTTTTCATTCCATTGACTTCCATTCATATGCATGTGAATGCAGGACAGTTTGGTGAACTTTGAACTTCGAATCTGTATCATGTCCTTGCGTCATGGCTGTAATTTACAGTCAATGCTGGGGAAGCAATCGTGTTCACCAAAAAATAAATAAATAAAAATCTGAGTAACTATTGAGTCATTGTGAGACTAGATTCAAATTCTGGCAGACGGGACAAAAAAAAAAATAATAATTTTTTTTAAATGACAGGTTTTCATGTCTCAAATAATGGCAAAGCACAGGTTTTATACCGTGACACGTTCTGTGGATATATTCAGAAATCTGCCCAAGTTGAGGATGCTGCGAGCAAAATCCCACAATTTCCTTTGGACTAAGCACCTGGTTTTGATTGTTTCCCTGTCAAGTTTTATAGGAATTTCTGGATAACAACAAGGCCTGACCTACACAATGGTTTAATGGTTTATATAAGCTTGGAAGTGCCACACAATAGCTGCACTCAAACATTAACTGCAAAAAGAATGACAATCTTGAGCACTTGAAGAACTGGAGGTCAGTGGCTTTACTCTGGCTTGATTATAAAATACTTTCAGCACCTCTCCGATACATTGCAACCATATGAATACTTGCAAAAGGGAAAGGGCTCCTTTCAGTGGTAAAGCTGCAGAAACCAAGGACACAAACTGTCTAGACAACTACAGAGTTTGACTATAGAGCTTCTATTATGTGGGAGGTTTGATTGATCTGTACAGCCAGGTCAAGGTTTTCTGATTACTGTCTGCTCAGCAACTGTTAACAGTCACACACTGTTATAGACAGTGACAGTCTATGCCTTCCTAAGAACTTTGGCTATGATAAACATTGTTCTTGTTGAAGATCAATGAGGTAATTATCTGGCTGTATCTTGCAGTGGATAAAAGAAATTCTGTTCCTTTGGAGTACTACAACTTATGACTTTTATTAATGCATCAAAAAAAAAAAAACACTGCATGCACTACTGTGAACCCACAGAATCAGCACCAATGGATGATGTATAAGTTCCTGTATAAAACTCTTATTAAAACAGACACAGTCAATCTCCAGTGCAGAATCATTCATTACTTTCGAAATGTGTCATGGATCATACTTGGAATCGACCAAATCTATTTAATGTGTGGTTTAGGGTAGAGCATTTTTACAGACATACAGTAAGCAAATCGGAGTGGTTGCATGAAAAAGCATATAAACCCATAGATTTCTACAGATTTATTTGAATAAAATTGGATTTGTGGACAAATGATACATTTTCATGTCTTCACTGAACACAGCATGTAAAAATTCACAGTGGAGGGCAGAAAAGGAGAAGAGAATCTCTTGGCTAATGACTTGTCCAAAAGCTAATTGGTGTCAGGAGTCAGCTAACCTGAGTCCAATCAATGAGACAAGACTGAAGATGTTAGTCACCCTGCCCCCATACAATAAATAAATAAATAAATAAAATATTGTACTGCCTGAATATGAAATATCATATTGGCCAGAATTTTAAAGGGAAATTTGATCAAATTTGCCTTGATCTTTTGACATATAAGAGGCCTTTGTTTCATTAAAACATCCTGCAAGTTTCATATCGCCCACATTATAAATAAAGCATTTATTTAATCAAGCTCCAAAAATTGCTTTTTTTGGATATTGGGGATTTATGATGTCACAAAGGCAAATACATTTGCATATGACCACCTCCAGAGCAAGAGGTTCATTTTAATATGCCAATAAAAATGCAGACTTTCTCCGGGTCTTATAACTTTATTAAAATTAAGCAAAACAAAACGATAAATGTTTACTTTCAACTTCAAGAGCCGTCAAGTATTTGCTAGAGCGAGTTTAAAGCTTACAGGCTCCCGTACACCGGCCGCCCGCAGCATCTTCTGGGATTTCTAACGACTCGATTCTTTCAAGTCTGCACTCAATGCATCCTCGAAATCAAGAACACATCCGGGCACTTTCATGCGTCCTCTGTACTTGCGTTCTTGAGAACTGGAACTGAACTTCGACGGTTAATGATGACGTACAACAAGAACACAAGGACGCAAGATCGCTGAAGAACGCATATTGTCGGTGTGTTCCAAACGGGATATATCTGCCTCCGAAGGGCACTTGTGGGAGTGAAAACAATCATGGGCTCCATACTGAAGGGTCGTTCCAAACCAAAGTGCTCAAAACTAGCCACTTCAAAGGGCCCTTCAGAATGAAGGATTGAGGTGTACAACTGATGGACACTTCGGGCTCCCATGATCCTTTGCGCAGATTCTTTGCATGATGACGACGCCTCCGTGTGGGCACGGGATGATGACGAAGATGGGCGCTTCAACAAACAGTTGTTTGGTCCCCTACACCCTTCAACCCTTCGAAGCTCTCACTCCGGAGGGTAAACCCTTTGAAGGGATTAGGGACTTCCGAATGGAACGCAGGGTGAGAAACAGCCTTACAGCGTCGCCAGATTGGGCAGCTTGCTTGGGTTTAGCAGAACAAAGACATTCATACAGGTTTGGAACTACTTGAGGGTGTGTAAATGATGACAGAATTTTTGGGTGAACTATCCCTTTAAGAGAGTGCTCCTAATCTCAGCTCGCTACCTGTAAAAGACACCTGGGAGCCAGAAATCTTGCTGATTGATAGGGGATCACTCATTAAAATGCAAATCAATTTATAACTTTTTTGAAATGCATTTTTCTGGATTTTATTTATTTATTTTTTGTTATTCTGTCTCACTGTTCAAATAAACCTACCATTAAAATTATAGACTGATCATTTCTTTGTCAGTGGGCAAACGTACAAAATCAGAAGGGGATCAAATAATTTTTCCCCCACTGTATAGAGAGGGGAAAAAGGCACAAAATATCAACATCCAAACTTCACTATCTCTGGAGGGGCCATCATGGAGGTGATTTGCTGTGTCAGGACCATGACATCTTGCTATCATCGACAGAAAAATGAATTCCCACGTTTATCTGGGCATTTTGCAGGAGAACATAAGGCCATCTGTCCACCAATTGAAGCTCAACAGATGTTTGGTGATGCAATGGGACAAACACTCACAGCACAGGAGTAAATTACCTGTAGCAACAGAGTGGCTTCAACAGAAGTAAATAGGCCTTCTGCTGATGCCTAGTTGAAGCCCTGACCGCCACCTGATTGAGATGCTTTGGCGTGACCTCACGAGAGTGATTTACGCCAAGCATCCCAAAAACATTACTGAAAGTTTTATAAAAAGGAATGGTGCAAAATTCCTTGGGGTCTGATCCATAATTATAGGAAATGGTGGTAACACTTTATTTTAAGGTAATCACCTAGTTAAGAACTTAGTAGTATCTGTTGTACTTACATGGGAAAAAAAGTACTTACCATGTAACTAAGTTATGGAACAGCCTGTACTTACAGTTAATTATGTACATGTAATAGGCAGCTACACATATGTAACAGACTGAGTCTGTTACACAGCTACTTATGTAACCAAAAGATTGTTACATACGTGTTGCGAATTTACAACTTTACAATGTAATTATAAATGTAAGTACACAGACATAAGCTACTTAAAATAAAATGTATCAAGATTGTACTTAAGTGTACTTCATGTGTATCTATACTGTAAACCTTATCCAGCTGCACCTTAGTTTGATTTAACCCACCAGTACACAGCTAAAATACATGTAATACATTTCTAATTACATTAAAATTACAGAATATTACACAGGCATAAGGTACTTAAAATAAAGTGCATCAAGATTGTACTTAAGTGTAGAAGTAGCTGTGTAACAGACTCGGTCTGTTACATATGTGTAACAGTAGCTGCCTATTACATCTACATAATTACAAACTTTAAGTACAGGCTGTTCCATAACTTAAGTTACATGGTAAGTACATTTTTTTTCATGCAAGTACAACGGCTACTACTAAGTACTTAATTAAGTAATTACTCTGTATTATGACACCTTAAAATAAAGTGTTACTGCTGCCAAAGGAGGGTCAACAAATTATTATATCCAGGGTTCACTTACGTTTTCCACTATCCATTGTGAGAAGTTACATGGAATGTTCAGTAAAACATGAAAATGCCTCATTTACCATGTTATGTAAGCAGATGTTATCCACTCTTGCGATCAGATCAAATTTTAATATGACTACTTTACAGCATGTATTAATCCACATACTTTTTTCAGCAACCATAATTTGTTTTTAAAGAAGTTTTAAACACTTTATAAACTTCCAAGTCCATCATGTACTATTCTATTCCTAAATTAAAAATCATTTATCTGAACCAGGTGTTTTTATTGTCTCTGATGCATGTATGTTTAAATAAAAAACTAATTCAAAAAATAAAAACATAACCCAACCCACCAGACATTTCACAAACATATAAATGCATCACGCTCACTGATGATTTCTAATGATAATTGCTGATAGAAATTACTTAGGTGGTATCCTGGGAGAAGTGTTTAAGCACATCTCTTACATTGAGTATTGAGAAAAATGATAGTTGATGTGTTAATAATAACTGTATGAAGCTGCATGATCTAAAAATATTGCAGTATATGGGTAAAAGTGGGAAAGAAAGGGGACAAGCAAGAGACAGACAGAGATGAATGGGCCAAGTGGCCATTACTGTCCCTGACACATAATTAGCTCTCTTATCACAACTGGTTGGCTTGTTTTTGACTGTGTGCGCGCTTGTGTCTGGACAACGTCTTTTCAGAGAAGTTGGTGTTCCTCCTGCCTTTAGCCCTGTCATGGCCTTCATCTTGATTATAATGATGGTTCTGTCATGTAGGATCTTATTAACAAATTGTGAGGCTCAATGTTCCCGGTGTTTGCCATCCCATTAAACCACTTTCTTCCCGTACAATGTGGCAAGAATCATTCTTATCACCTGCAGTCAAACAATCCTTTGCCTCAAAACTAATTTCTTCACACGTAAAGATGTTATGGTTTTTAAATCATAGGAACAGTCTGCTTCTCCCTGAGCTTGTCTTTTCTTTCTATGCTAATCAAAAGATTGGAGATTTCACGGTTGCTATGGCTAACAAAATTAGCATTTTCATTTTTGCATAATCAAAACTGCGCTGTTTAAAAAGGTTGTGTTAATCCAAAGCAGTACAAGAGAAAATGAAATTCAAGCACTCTTTTAATATTCTGGCCATGTTAAACTTCTAAACTGGTCTCAGAGATGCTACACGCTACAACTGATATTAAATATTTATTTGTGCATGCACATTTCCCCCATTTCTACATTACATTTAGATCAAGTAAACCTATAGATTTAGATTTAATGCTCACTTAAAGTCCAATTTTAAAAAGACAAATTTAATAACACTATTAAATGTAATCTTTAGCAAATTAGGTAATTACACAAATTATTATTGAATTTTAACACTGGCCATAACCTCAGGTTATCAGTATCAGCAGGTTATCATTCCAGTGAATGCTTAATATTTAAAAAAAAAACAGTGCTTTCTGATCTTACAGTTTGGACTTTTCCCCACAATTCTGCGTTTATATCTCACAATTCAGACTTTTTTCTTGCAGTTCGGAGAAACCCGGGATTCAGGGGGAAAATGTATGAACTGAAAAATGTTAGCTTGCAATAGCAATTTTGAAAAGTCTGATTTGTGAGATATAAACTCACAGCTGTTAGAAACAGATTGAGAATTGTAAGATAACACTTTTTTTTAGTTTTTATTCTGTGGCGAAAACAATTAAGATAATTTTTTAAAGACGTAAACTCAGAATTCTGATGAAAAAATTCTGAAATGTAACAAACTCAGAATTGTGAGATGTAAACTCGTAATTGCAAATAAAAATAATTCTAAGTTTATATCTTGCAATTCTGAATTATGAGATAAAAAGTTGCAATTACCTTTTCAGTATTTTTTTATTCCGTGGTGGAAACAGGCTTCCATAGTTTCATTACTACAGAATTACACACATGGGAGCTTAATATTTCTAGGTTTGCTCTTGTGCTTGTGTTATATTCCTTCTAAAGGGCACTGGTGTGAAAATGTCATGTTCATCTCCTGCCAATAACGAATAGTAAGATGCATGATTCTGCACCAAATGCTTCCTTATCTCATCTGGAACAAACTCCAATAAAATGCAAAGAAATGAAATAGAGACACACAGTTCATATATATTCAAACAACATTCGAACCCATTAGTCTAGGCAAGAAGATATCAGTTCCCCTCAGAGTCACTGTGGCCTCAACAGACCAGCCATCGATCTTTGCTTTTCTCGACAGCCTTACAGCCAACTTTGCTTGCCCATACAGAAACTTTTAAGCAGTACATCTATTTTATTTCTAATGAACTTGTATTTGGGCCCGTAAATAAATCACACTAATGTAAAAGCATCACACAGTCCCAATTCACACCACGCATTTAACAACTGAAGCATGGGCTGTAGTCTGCCACATTCAAAAATAGACAGAAAACTACTGTTTGGACTTCCTTCTTTTACAGAGAACATTGATTCTATGTGCTCCTGTTTCCTTTTATATCGTTTGCCTCTCGTTATAATCCACCACGAGATCTGGTGTTGTTTTGGGTAGGTCTCTCCCTGATGCTTGGAACTTTCCTAAAGAGCGAAGGTGTACACTCTAAAAAAAAAAGATGGTTCTTTAAAGGTTCTTTATATGATTTTCTGGAGTTCAGTGATACAACTACACAGACCGTCAACACACTCTAAACAGGTAAATGATTTGATTCTTAAAATGTCTATAATTTAACTTTCAAATTGTAACTGCTTTCCTACCAATGTCTTTTTGTCTCTTTTCAGTTTAACAGAATATGCAAGTGTGACCAGCCTTGTTCAGTTAAAGATACGTATCTTCTCTTCACCACCAAGTTAGTAACAAAGATAGAATTTATGTGAGATGATGATGATTATTACTATTATTATTACTTGGGTTTATGCATAAACATACCCAGTCACAGCTATCCCATGACTTTATATCACTTTTTCCTTTTAACATACTACTTTTGACCTTCATAAACAATTGTTTTAAACAAATGGAAGGAGACACATTGTAATTGTAAACTCAATTGTGAATTTCAGATGCTGTCACAACCTCGTCATCTGCCACTCAATCACACCAAAATATGCATAATGATGGACTTTCAGGCATCATAGAGGATTATGAAAATACAGTATTTCACTGGAACTTGGTCTTCATCACACTATTTTCTATTTTGTTTTACTTTACGTATTTATTTATGTCCAGTGTCAATTGTCATTTATTAATGTATTCTGCTAATAACTGTTGTTACAGCACTGTCATTTTTGTTACAATTTCGCATGTCATTAAAAATAAATAAATAAATAAATAAAAGTACCTAATTGACATGCTATTGTTGTTGTTTTATTATGTAAAAACCCTAATAGAAGCTACAAGATAATATAAGACCAGGCATATAGAGGGGTAAAAAACTATATTATTAATAAATCATATATACAAATAATATTAATAATACTATTAAAGACAAATATACTAATGTACTAATATTAATGAAAATAAACTATCAAGACCATTAAGGTGTTATATAGCATTTTCAAAGCATGGTTCTTTAGCACCAAAAAAGGGTTCTGCTATTGTTACAAGCTGAAGAACCCTTTTCTGGTACTGTTTAGAACCATTTTTCTTAAGAGTGTACATGGATAAACGAATGCCGTTTTCTTTATTAAAAAGAAGATTTCAGCCTAGATAGATATCTCTGTGTCACAAAATGTCGGCAGTAAACCAGACAATGTCTCATTCAATGTCTCCATGCTGTCCATAAAGATGACTATAATATATTGAGCCTGGCTATAATAATAATATACTAAGCCTTCATATTCATAAAAAGTGGCACTTTAGTGGGGCCTGACCCATGAGATGAAACCTTTCCCCAACCCATAAATGCATGGACACCAGGGCTGCACTGGCCCAGGCTCATTTTCGGGTCAGTTGATGGAACTGTCACTTGCACTGCTGTGCTGCTAAAAATATAACATTTATCAGAATTAACACTGACAAACATTAGGTTGTCTCCAAATTATCAATTATGAATGTTTTTATTTAAAAAAAACAAAAACTAAACTACAAATCAGTAATGTTTTGCATTATATGTCACTGAATGGAGTTGCATTCAATTTGTAATTAAATCTGTAATTTTAAATCTGTAAAAAAAAAAAAATAAAAAAAAACTTGACATAGGCAGAAATAGTACTGAACTTCATCTCATTTTCTCTTCCAATTCAAAATCGTCCATTGTTGTTTTACCTTTTCTTTGTAAAGGGCATTTGATTTAGTCGTTTGCTTTGCTTCCACCTACGGTATGTCCACCTTTGCGTGAAGTTGTGAAAAGTTGAGAAAAATGTTTTCCTCAAAAAACATTAGCTTCTTTTCGACCAAAGAAAGAAAGACACCCCGTGGGTGAATAAATTATAAGGTAATTTTTATTCTGGATTTAATACATAAAAATACATTGCTAAAATAACAATTTGTGGTGACGCAAAATCAAACTAACTAACTAGCTAATTATTGGGCCAGCAGAAAAATGCCTTAATGTTGAGCCCTGCTATACCCCGAGGATCTTTTCTTGTCAAGCCAATTCAGAATGGCATAATCTACAATTCAGAACAAAGAGCATGAGGAAAAACGCTATCCATAATAATTTGTTCAATCATAGCTTAGCTGTTATATGCATATTTACTTCTTTAAACTATTACTGAGACCATAATCCATCACAGCCAGACCTTTGACCAGAGTTTCATACTGCAGCTTATACTGGTAAAGATCCATGCACCTAGGCAGGAATAGATCTGACTGATATGCAAAGCAATCAGTTATAGTTCATTTTGTTCTTATGGGCCATTGAGGATTGGCATTATCAGAGGTACTGTATATTACACTGCAATGGCACAGGAACTGGCAAATCCAGTGATTATTTGATCCTTAAAAGCACTCACTGCATCAGACAGGTACCTTTAAATTTCCAGGCAGACTGATAAAAAAAAAAAAAATACCTGCCCTTGCTCTCAGAAACAGGATAAAACCAGCCAATCAGATTAGATCTTACTAGATCAAGAAAGACTTTTCCAGTTTGTGCGCAATATGCATCAGACAGTTAGCAACCCAGTCTGCAGGTGTGCCGTCTGAGACTACTGAGATCTCGGTAAAGGATCTTGTAGCCAACGAACAGCACTGCTACCAGTCTCCAGTGTGTCTGCAATACATAGATCTCCGTTAAGATAGAAGTGATTTTTTTTTTTACTCTGGGCTAGACCTGGCCTACACCGAACAAGATATTCAAAATAGTCAGTTCTGATTATGCTTAGGAAGTATTTCTAACATTCAAAGGCAAAGCCATAGTCCTTAGGCTGGCTGCAAACTGTCCATGGTTGCTTTGTGTAGTGTGACTTCGGCGATGTTTTCCAGCAGTTCGCTTTGAGAGGTTCTGGAACAGTTCAGCTCTGTACAGCGAGTCTGATTCATCAACGGTATACAGGTCAGAATAATATTCAACAGCGAGCTTGTGCATAGCAGATGGAGATGACAATGCCTTCATTATTCTTCAGGCGCAGCATCTGCTTCTCCTGACTAGTCTCGCATTCCAAATTAAAGAAAAATGTTGTTGGCCTATCAATGTCTCTAACGTGGGTGAAGCATGCCCTAACTACGACCCGCATCGCTATATCTTCCAGTACAAGCCTAGCTGATGCTTCCTTTCAACATGAGCAGTCTGAAAAACAAGCCTGCAATAGCTTTTTGCCCTTGACTGGAAAAACTCCCATGACTCTTTATATTCATTTTCATACTCGGTGTTTAACGAGGAGAATACTGGAGACAAAACACAATACCTGAGCCTTCTCACTGTCATAGCTTATTTTGCTCGGTAGGAATTTTGCATTAAAATGCCAAAAGGAGGTTTTATTACGCCGCATAATGGGTAATCAGCGGCGATCTTCTTATGATCCAAGAGAGGATCAGGAGTTATAGCAGCGCTACACACTTTATTTCTTGTGCTATATGGGGTATAAAATCTGTCCAGCCTCGCAGCTCCACCCTCTGAGAATTTCGTCCAGGTGGACTGCTTAACTGATTGGTTTTATCCTTTTGAAAATCTAGCAATTCTATAATGTCGGACAGATGCCGTCTTTTTTCCCTATCAGCAGCAGCAGTACAATTCCAGTCAGCTCTCATTAGCGTAATGTCCTCTGATCGAAAGGTTCTTCAAACGTGGGCCAGCTTAGTAAATACCAACATCCTAAAATAAAGTGAACATGGCAGCGCCGCCCACAGTACTGGTAAACGCCTTACTTCAAATCATTCTTGGACACGATTTTTACCCTCAAAGCAGTGCAACACTACAATGCTACACCTGTACTAATATAAGAGCCTTGACGGAAACCGTAACCCCGCCCCCCTCCCCTCACCACAATCCCCAGTAAACCTCATTACTCTGATCACTGTGGGTTTCTTGCAGAAAAACTACTCCAACTTGCAGGAAAAGTATTCCATTTTAAATTAATGAGCTCTGAAACCAGAGCTCATTTGCTTCTGTCTCTGAGCCCATTTACGATTGCAGATCCTCTAAGTAAAACCGCCATGAGAAAGGGAATTGGTAGTATGAGAACAAAAGGGAAGAAAGAGAGGACGGAAATAAAGCCAAAGTTAAGACAAAGCCATGCTATATATTTGGTCTTTCCTCTTCCTTGTCATTTATGACTGTTCAGCATCATCTTATCGCTGTCAGATGTTTGTTAGGCACATGCTTGCAATAATATTTCATGATTAAAACCAAAAATGAGAGATATGCACATCGAGAATGTATAAACCCAGGTGCAGAATCAAAATGGCAAACCCATTGCATTCATAAAAATATCCATGGACATAAATCCATGGACAGGCCTTCGATAAGCTACTTTTCTTGATTTATAATGTCTTAAAATACATATCATTAGCTTGGCACATTATGATTTACCTATTGTGATGTTTTAGAATTATTAGACGTATTATTAGAAATATTGGTCACACTTTATATTAGGTGATGTACTTGCATCAAAAAATAAGTACAATGTACTTATTGTGTTCATACTGTATTGCAAAACGCTGCTATTGAGGTGGGATGGGGTAAGGTTAGGGGCAGGTTTGGTGGTGTGGGTAGGTTTAAGGGTGGGTTAAGGTGTAAGGGATGGGTATACAGTGTAATTCTAAATGTAATTACAGAAATTAATTACAGATGTAATTACATATAGGTATTTTTAAATATATACTGTAAGTACAATGTAAAAACATGTATGTACACAATAAGTGCATTGTACCATATTATTAATTTAAATGTAAGTACATAGTAGTTAAGGCCACCTAATATAAAGTGGGACCGAAATACTCACAAATAATCTCGCATGGTTTCCTTGAACAAATAAAGACCATATCTAAACAAAACATTACACAACGTTTGAAATACACACTACTGCTATATCCAAGCCATACTACTCTGTAAGGTTAATAAAATCCTCAGAAATAATTTTTACATAACACCTAACAAAAAAGGCTATATATTAGGCCAGGAAACAGAGTGATACCTCATTATAGTTACATAAAATGTTGCAATGTACTGTAAATATATACACAAACACACACACACACATACATATATTTGTCAATAATCTGTACACAATTTATTTTATTTTTTTTTAATTTAGAAAGAAAAGCTCTATATCTTCCTTTGGTTTGCCGAGAAAAGCATTCATCTTCCCCTACTTTAGAAAGACCTGACACATCAGTCTAACATTTGTAATCCTCTCATCAGGCACCTGTAACAGCTTGTCATCAACACCCACATCTCCTAACACGTCCCACCCTACTTCATTCTAACCAGACTATTCTTCATCCATTCATTTCAGATGTTAAAGTGCACAAACACTCACCTTTTCCAGACTGTCACTTTTTCCTCTCCACCACACTGCTATGTGGGCCTCTCGTCTCATGTTTCGGACTCTGTTCCCTGTCGATGTAACCGCAGACTCCCATTCCCCACGGTCCTCTAAACCCTGGTTAGCTCCTTGCTTGGACATCTTCGTGGTGAGAAGACACGTCTGCTTTCTTATTTTCTGAGAATGGGTGAGAGAGGAGAAAAAAAAAAATCATAAACCATCTTTATCACAAAAGAGAGAATGTGAGAGTGCTAAATATTTAGTGATTTTTGTTGTTTGTTTGTTGTTACACGCAGAGGTATGAGTCAAAATGATTTTCTGTGGTAAGCGTGCCACAGATGCTGTTGATAGAGCTTAAGTTGTATTTAACCCAGAACCTCTCTTCATTGGTTTGTGTGGCACATTTCAGCACAGATTGTTTTGCGAACCTGACACACTGTAAAGCAGGCTTATCACAGAGGCTGTTATTTAAGGATTGGGCATCGCACTGCAAACTATATTCGATTCAACAGAAAACCTCAGACTGTGCGAGAAGAGAAGCTTAATATACCTGTGAATACACAGTATATGAAGTACGCAACCTGGAGGCCAAAAACATTGCAAAATCGACCTTTATGAAAGTACACAAATGCAGATGTGAGTGCTTGGCCAATGAATGGTTCGACTGGACATACTTAAAGTCGGCATGAAACCGTGACACTTTTCTTCTCTGTTTTGATGCATATTGAGTGAAACGGCATATTGGATGAGAAAAATGCAGAGCAGGACTTGATTTCGTCCATCAGAAATTGACTGAATTGATTGGAAAGTGAGCATTGCAATCTAATGAATGATAGTTTTATGAGAGTGACGGGTTGCTGGAGGAGAGGGATTGAAACCAGTCCTATTGCCCAGCGATTTGCACTTAAATGAATAAATAATACTGCGCACAGATAAATTGTTTATAATAAACTATTACAAAATAACTTGATTTCATGGTGACCTTAACATGTGCTCTTGCACTGATCTGACAGTTACAAACCTTACAGAGGTGATAGAGTTTCCATTAAACTGGAGATGCTACTGAACAAAATAAACTGTAACTAACTTGGTCGCTAAAATTCCTAGTAAAATATTGCTCTGCTATAATAGTTAGCAGAGCAAACTAAAAACAAAAACATGTAAAGTTAGTGCATCTACCAGCAAGGGTTAACTACTGAAGCTAACCAGCCATGACTCAAGGTGCGAATGCAACAAAGCATTGTTGTTCATTTGACATTTGCATATGCAGTGCCCTCTAAATGTTTTGAAAGAATCTAGACAAAAGTGGGGTATAAAACAAAAGCAGCATAAATTCTTATTTTTTGATGACTTTGCACCGACAGCACAAAATATAAAAATATAGTTCATTAGTTTAAAAAAATGAATACGGAACATGGAATGAGTTATTCATAAAACATCTAAAACTGTGTTCTAATTGGTTTGTTGTGTGCTAATCTTAATTGGGCATTAATCAGCAAAGCTATAAATGTGTGTTGAGACAATAATCGTCAAAAATAAAGAAATACAAATGAATAAATATATCAATAAAATATAAAATAAAATAAATGACTAAATTTGATCCAGTTCCATTACAGCTGCAAATTGTGTGTGTGTATATATTTCCATTATTAGGTAATAAAAAAGAAAAGCATTATTGCATTATATATTCAGTGATAAATGCAACTTACTATAAAAGCATTAATGCTAAGGAAAAAAAAAAAAAAAAAAAGAAATGCTGATACAGTCCAAAATCTCACTTTTCCCAGGGTACTTCCCAACATTTGTAGGCCAATGTCAGTATTAAAGAAGAATCAGCAGCAAAAAATGGCCCATTTAATTCTAAGAGAAAAAGTAGGTGAAAAAGTAATTCTGCCCATTTCTGTAATCAAATAAAATAATAAAATAAAATTATTGAAGAGATGTAATAAAAACACCAGTAATGAACTATATGACCACAGTAAGTTGTCAAATCCAAACTGCCATCCTACACCAACAATAACAGAGGAAAAACGTGTCATTCTCACAATATGTTCTGACACCATACTCACCAAATTAACCAAATTGTCACGAAAAGTCAATTATGAAAAAGAGCAGGCCAAGAGAGGAACAAAAGAGCCGAAAATCCCAGCACCCAGCAGGTAGAAAGCTCTTACACTCCCGCTCCCAGCGTGCGCTGAAGAAAGAGAGAGAAGAGAGAGAGTCGCTCCGTGGACACTCAGCAGGGGGGAACGATAACAAAGTTCATTTTTAATGACCGTTTTATCTCCTAATCAATTAACGTCTTTAATTAATGTGTTTACAACAGTGAGGAAAATCTACGAGGCGGCGATGTCCCGGCAGCTGGATGGAGAAAGAATGCCAATCTGTGTCTGTTTGTGTTTGTGTGTATGTGTGACATTTTTGATAGCAGGTGTTTGAGACTGTCTGAAAGAGAGGGAAGCAAAATTAGAAAAAATAAATAAATCTCTCCTAAATTCTCTCCTGCTGTTCCTCTTTTCATCATTTGATGCGTTATGAAGAGAAAATGCTTTTAATGGAGCCAAGAGTGACAGTAAGACTCTTTTACAACATAACATGCAAACCCATTAAAACTTCCTCTAAGCAAAAATCTTTCTTTCTCTCTATTGCCTACACTTTGAAGTTCCATTTTACTCAGTTCAGTTCTATTGAATTATAGAGAGCTGTTCTAGAGTGAATACCATAATCACTTCTCCTGTGAGCCACACTGTAACTATTAAGTCAAGTACATCCTCATCTGTAAAATGCCAGAGAAACAGGTGAGCCTGTCCACATCCTCTTGAGCGTTTCAAATGCACTAACTATGGCTAGGTTGAGTGTTGAGGGTGCTGAATGTCGTTTTGGAGGGTATGGATGCAGTCACCCAGCGTTTGCGAGCAGAGCTTTATGCTTTTAGAGGACCGAAATTCAGCATTTCCACCTGCAGCCGGCACAGCTGCTCCAAAACCTGACACAGAAATAAATAAGCCACTTCCGCCGTCACATTGCACAGATTTAGGACAAACCACTGGGTGTTGTTATAATTCCTCGAAGTGTGCTGTGAAACTTTGTTTGTTTATATTAAAACAGACTCTTTTGTTTATATAGAAAAATCTATTTTTTAGGCTTTTAAAGCACAAAACACTCTTTAAAAAGTTCAAATATTGCTATTATGCTTTAAGTGTTGCAATGATGCTGGTACCCTGGTACCCATTTGCAATATTACCATCATTAATTAATGCCAAAGCTTCTCTCTCTCTCTTTCTCTCTTTCTTTCCAGCCCTAGAGAGATAAATGAACATTGAACATCATTAAATTTCTTTTTTTTTTTTCTCTCTCTCTCTCTCTCTCTTCAGAATTAGGCCATATGTAAATGACCACTCCCTGAGAGTGAGCGAGAGAGAAAGAGAGCAGGAAAGAAAGGAAGGAAAGGTCAGATCTTAAGAGTTTAACTAAAATAAATATCCATATTCAACATTCAGGGAAGCAGGCACATGCTGTAAACACATACATCAGCTGTAAACACACACCTGATGCAGGATTGTGTGTGTGTGTGTGTGCGTAAATGGGAGAGTGAGCTACATGTCCTTATTGATCATGTATTGGTTGACATTGACCACTGTGCTCTGTGGGAAAGACACTCAAGTGGCCGCAGGACTTCAGATGGAGAGATACCAGACGGGAGTGTACAAATAAAGAGGAGAGATGAGACAAGATGAGGACAAACAAAAAGACACAACGCAAGAAAGAGAAGAAACGAGAGAAGGAGAAAGAGACAAGATGTCAAAGAGAAAAGACAAGATCAAGAGGTGGGACCAGATGAGAAGACAGGAGAGAAGGGATAGGTAAGACAAGACAAGATGAAATGAGATCATAGAACAGCCCAGAAGAAAACAATAAAAGAGAAGTGGAAAAAGATGAGGGAGAATAGAAAGACAAAGAAGTTGAGGAAGGATATGAAGAAGAGGTAAAAGAAAAATGGAAATGGAATAGGACGTGGAATAAGATGAGAAAGAAGAAAAAAGGAAGAGAGAAGAAATGGAGTAAGAAGGAGAAAGAAAGGAAGTAAAAGTTTCTGTCTTTGTAAAATGTGAAGTAGTGTCCAGATTCTAGCTGATGCACAACAACAGTGCCTTAACTCTCACTCTAATTTATTCTAATGATGCCATAATACACTGCTGTTTCCTGTCTGCAATATATTACTTTTCTACCTCCCCCACAAACTGTAAACTTGATTGTCAAACAGGGTTTATTGCGGTTCAGGTATATTTACTGTGACTTGTATACAGTACAGCGAGAGCAAACAGCAGTAAAAGCCAGAGAGTTTCAGCTGCATATGCCAGACAAAAAAAAGAGAAAAACTGTGGACTACACTAAAAGCCCATCACCGGATGAAATATGACAAGACTGGTCTCTCGTCAACTCAAATGGATGTTAGATGTTAAACTAAAAACATTAGAATATTTAACTGACGTAGAATTCATATGCACAGATTAATGAAAGAAAGCATGAACATTTTCATTGTATTTTCTCTCTGGCTTTCTCAATTTTCTCTCAATCAACTCTCCTCCTCTCCCTCTCTTCTTTCGCCAATTGAGGCTCAATGAAACAGAGCCAAGGAAGTCTGGCCTCGGTGGCTAACAATAAAGGAACATTTCCCATCTCTTCTCTCTCACTTTTTCACGCATATGAATATTTTCAGAATTCATCAACTATTTATCTTAACAATCTCCTGCTCTTTCGCAGTCTACTGTATCTGTCTGCCAAAACCTGGAGCAAAACCCCCAAACATGAGGGGAAAAAAACAGCAAAAAATCCTGGAAACCTTCTTTGTTTGGCTGTTTCACGTCTGAGGCTGAATCTGGACAGGTTTTTCCCGTCTCGTTATCGCTCCCATGCCTCTATTGTAAGATTCCGTCTTGTTAAGTTTTCGCTCTCTTATTGTGAGCTAAAGCACCTACTGCAAAGTAATTACTGCAGAGATCTGGGGCAGCATTCACAGGGTAACAGTAAAAAGTGTGGCCCACAGCACTGACATAAACATCTCAGCATGTTGGAGGAAGCATCCCTTCCACTAAATAGAGCTGACGCAAGCTAAAGACAGAAAAACACATCAGGAAAACAGCTAGGTCCATGTAATAACGAGACATCGTTCTGTGCATTACAGACACATGGCAAAATTTTTTGTCATTTTGTCTTGTCATCATACATGATAAAAAAAATATATCATGCATAAACTCTACTAAATGAGTTTTGTGCTTAAACCAGGAGAACTCTGTCAATAGAGCAAGAAAAAAGTAGTTATATTGAAGAAACTGAAACAGAGTCCTTTAAAAGTCTTATGCAATTTTGATTCTCAGAAAATGTAGCCTATCTTTTGTAGAAAAAGGTAACTGAAGGTCAATTTAAGACTTAAGTACATTTTTTTTAAAGAAAAAATTAATTGAATGGAACATAATACGTCAGTATGGTCTCTAATTGTAAATGTCTTCTATTAGCAATGCTACAAAAGTCGGCACCCAACTACTAGAATATTGAAATAACTTTTACTGTACCTTGTGATCACAATGAAAAAACCGATGCTCTTCTTCAGCATGTTTGTCTTGTTTTCCAAAGAAAATGTCTAAAGATAATTGGCTTGAGAAGCAAAATGACATAAATAAGAAGTCTTGCTTTATGAGAAATTGATTATGTCTGCCAGTGGGCTCATGAAAAACAACTTAATTCAAAGTAAAAACAAGTTTGTTCTTGTTTAAGGCACAAACTCAATTTTGTTCAATTTCTCAGAAAACAATATTCCATATGTACTTATTAAAGATGAATTGGTAACACTTTACAATACGGTAACACTAATATGCATTAATTCATGCTTAACAAATGCACAGATAATCATGAGTTAATGTATAACTCATGAAGAACTAAACCATTTATTAATTACTGCATCAGCAACAAATGAACATTCAATATGATTCAAAGATTAAGCAATCAATAAATTGTTATTAGTTAAATGTGTCATAAAGTGTTAATTCCCTAATGACATATATCAACTAATAGTGTAAATTCATATGTTAATTACCACAATTGGTTCAACTTCCAGTTGTCTGCTTTACTTAATCATTAGCTAATGATTTGCATGGGTATCATTATGGTGTGACTTTACTTGTTGATGCACATGACTAACTGACTAATTCAAAATCTATAACCACAATGACATATTACTTAACAATTAGTTAATAGTTATGTGCCTCAACAAGTAAAGTCATAACATAATGATACCTTAGCAAATCATTAACTAATGATTAATTAAAGCAGATAACTGGAAGTTTAAAGGCATAGCTTCGACCCAATGTGGTAATTAGCATATGAATTTACTTCATTAGTTAATAAAATAATAGCTGCATTTAATTTGGGCATTTATGTGCACAAAAACGCTAATGCAAAATTTTGACATATGCACATCAATTTGTTCTTACCCTCATTGCATGTTCATGAATCTGGGTTATTCTAAATGAGGGAGGGCATGCCATCAGATAGAATTAGCATAAAACACACCTAAACAATCTCCATATAACTGTAAAAATAAATTCCGGAAAATTACCGGAAAAAAAAACGGCAGCTGTGGTTGCCGGAATTCTACCGTGAAATATACGGTAGCAACATTTTAGGTTTTACGGTTTTAACAATTTAATTTACAGTTAAATACCGTAATTTCATTAACTGATATAATGTTAATATAACAATCTATTGAAGTACTGAAATCTGTTTTGTACCTTTGAAATACACTGATGACCTCCAAATGCAGATGGTGATGAGAAAGTCACATGATGAACCAAAGCCCATCACAAGCAGCTTTTAAATAATAACATATATAGAAGGTTCACAATGTCATTTACACAAGCACTAAACACCATCATGGTGAGACTCATTAAACTGAAATATGCAATAAACATTAATTTAACAACATTAGATGTAACATACAACCCTAATAAACATAACCGATAAGAAAAAACTAAGAAGAAACCTAGTTATTTCAAAGAAAAAACATCAAATTCAAACAAAATTTGAAATACAACGCAGGGAATTCTTTTTCACTTCCAAAAACGGTATTTCACCATAAAATTGTCTGAAATGTCTATTACAGTTTTTCACCGTATATACACTGAACAAAATTATAAACGCAACACTTTTGCTTTTGCCCCCATTTTTCATAAGCTCAACTCAAAGATCTAAGACTTTTTCTATGTACACAAAAGGCCTATTTCTCTCAAATATTGTTCACAAATCTGTCTAAATCTGTGTTAGTGAGCACTTCTCCTTTGCCGAGATAATCCATCCACCTCACAGGTGTGGCATATCAAGATGCTGATTAGACAGCATGATTATTGCACAGGTGTGCCTTAGGCTGGCCACAATAAAAGGCCACTCTAAAATGTGCAGTTTTATCACACAGCACAATGCCACAGATGTCGCAAGTTTTGAGGGAGCGTGCAGTTAGCATGCTGACTGCAGGAATGTCCACCAGAGCTGTTGCCCGTGAATTGAATGTTAATTTCTCTACCATAAGCCGTCTCCAAAGGCGTTTCAGAGAATTTGGCAGTACATCCAACCGGCCTCACAACCGCAGACCACGTGTAACCACACCAGCCCAGGACCTCCACATCCAGCATCTTCACCTCCAAGATCGTCTGAGACCAGCCACCCGGACAGCTGCTGCAACAATCGGTTTGCATAACCAAAGAATTTCTGCACAAACTGTCAGAAACCGTCTCAGGGAAGCTCATCTGCATGCTCGTCGTCCTCATCGGGGTCTTGACCTGACTGCAGTTCGTCGTCGTAACTGACTTGAGTGGGCAAATGCTCACATTCGATGGCATCTGGCACTTTGGAGAGGTTTTCTCTTCACGGATGAATACCGGTTTTCACTGTACAGGGCAGATGGCAGACAGTGTGTATGGCGTCGCGTGGGTGAGCGATTTGCTGATGTCAACGTTGTGGATCGAGTGGCCCATGGTGGCGGTGGGGTTATGGTATGGGCAGGCGTATGTTATGGACAACGAACACAGGTGCATTTTATTAATGGCATTTTGAATGCACAGAGATACCGTGACAAGATCCTGAGGCCCATTGTTGTGCCATTCATCCACGACCATCACCTCATGTTGCAGCATGATAATGCACGGCCCCATGTTGCAAGTATCTGTACACAATTCCTGGAAGCTGAAAACATCCCAGTTCTGGGACATGTCACCCATTGAGCATGTTCGGGATGCTCTGGATCGGCGTATACGACAGCGTGCTCCAGTTCCTGCCAATATCCAGCAACTTCACACAGCCATCGAAGAGGAGTGGACCAACATTCCACAGGCCACAATCAACAACCCCCAATACAGTAAAACTGCACATTTTAGAGTGGCCTTTCATTGTGGCCAGCCTAAGGCACACCTGTGCAATAATCATGCTGTCATAATCAGCATCTTGATATGCCACACCTGTGAGGTGGATGGATTATCTCGGCAAAGAAGTGCTCACTAACACAGATTTAGACAGATTTGTGAACAATACTTGAGAGAAATAGGCCTTTTGTGTACATATAAAAAGTCATAGATCTTTGAGTTCAGCTAATGAAAAATGGGGGCAAAAACAAAAGTTTTGGGTTTATAATTTTGTTCAGTGTATTAGGGGAACTTACCGTTAACCATTTATCAGGTTTTTACTGTAGCATTTTCACAGTTTTTTACCGTTAAAATCACGGCCATTTTTTACAGTGCATGCTTTCACACAGCTGCGCCTCTTTCTCTCTCACACGCACACCCTTAAAGACAGTTAAACACAATGAATATCTTTAGACTATACAAAATTATGTTTTGGACCAGTACATACAGTACAGGCTGCTTATTATATGCATCACATATCCAAGATAAAACGCATAATTTGTACTCTAAAATAATTATAAACAAAAATATTTTTTACAAGTAAAGGTTCTTTGGCAAAGATTCTCACCTTAAAACTTCATCATGACAACTGTGTGGCTGCACTCACAAACATATTTTATACACAAATACTTGCATATGCATTGTTAGTGAAGGAAGCCAATGTGTTTACTTTCCATTTCCTCTGGAACAAATTAACTGGAAGTAATATCAGCCACGTCCTTCTCGACACATTACTTTATTGTCCGCCAAGGGTTAAGAGGGTCATTCCTGTTATGCAGCACATTCTGAACTCTTGTAACTTTTCAACAAATAGACGTACTTGTGTAATTTATGAATGCTCAATTAAACATGCAATGTAATAAAGTCATGTGACAGACAACACTGTAGCATATTAAAATGAGTATTGTTGCATAATGAAGATTGTTTCTATAAGGTAAAAAAGTATAAATGCTATTTTAGAAAATAAGTAGGCAAATAGTAGTCCATTCAATCATAGCAAAATTAGTACTGCAATGCAGCATTCATTTGAGTGAGATGTTTTTCAGAAATGGGATGTTAGAATATGTTCAAATGCATAGACTAATCGTTTTGAACCCTTTTGCTGTGCTGAAAATCCTTTACCTAATTTAAAATTTCATGTTCCCGGTCAAAAATGACCAGCCTTTTTAAAATTGCTGGTAAATCTCTCATTATGCTATATTATCACCAAATCTTGGATTCTTCTTTGTTTTTTGTTTTTTGTTTGTTTTTAAAAAAAATAAAGATAAGTTAATAAAAATATTGAATCCAAAATTTGGTGACAATATAGTATAAGAGTAACAAGTTGGGGGAATAAATACAAATAAAAAATGACTAAGTTATTATACGCTATATTTTTACACTTTAACTCCATAAGAGTAACAAGTTGGGCGAAAATCCTAAAAAAAAATAAATAAATAAAAGACTAAGTTCATGAAGAACACAACATGAGTTAAAGTCAGCATGAAACCGAAAGCGTGACAGTCTTTCTTCCTTACAGTGTTGTATATCTGAGTGAAGCAGCTTCTGGAACAGGAAAAATATGTGGGACGGGACTTGACTTTATCCATTGAGTATTGATTGGATCATTGGATTGTCGTTTGCGATCTCTTGTGATTGACAGGTCATCATCAGAGCTGTCATTGTGAGGGGGAAGTAAATAAATTAAATTAAGAAATCAGATACGCAAGGATAAATCATGCAAAATAAACATTGCGATGGTCCATGAAAAAATAAGAACTGTCCATTTTCATGGTGACTTCAAGCACGATAGCTGAAGATGTTCTATGTAGCATAAATAGCTCTGTGGTCTCACTTCGCACAGGATTAGGGATGTGGTTATTCCCAGTTAGGATTCCAGCTGTCAGGAGAAAGACATGAGGAGAATCTCACTCAAAGCAAACCAACCAAAAGACTGATCAGGGAACGTTCCACTGGAGCCACTCTGGTACGTGACTAATTCAGCTTATCCACAGAATAACCCGTATAAACTCCCCAGATTGTTCCGCATGCAGCATGCCGGTCTTAAATACACATGACGGAAAAGCAAGAGAGAGTGCATGTTTGAAAGAGAGATGGGGCTAGAAAGACTTCCTTTATACATTTGTGTGTGTGTGTGTGTGTGTGTGTGTGTGAGTAAATCATTTGTTTACATTTGAGGATTAGAAGAGCTCTCAATGTAAAAATCATTAAATTCTCGGCAAATGGCACGTATGCATGCATGTATATTTCTGAGAGAAAGACAGTCTGTCATTTGCTGTAATTCAGAAGTGATGAGCAGCAGCAGAAAGACACTACAAATGCATTAGTGCTCCTCAAATATACATGAAAGAAAAGGAAGAAAGAGAGAGAGAGTAGTCTGCCATTTATTTCTAAATACATTTAACTCCCCAAAAACATTTATTAGAAGTCACAATGTGTGAGTGTGCCCTGATTTTTAAGTCAGGGAGTATCATATGTTACATCCCATGGGGAGGATGGGTACGTACACACACACACACACACACAGAGCGAGCCTATTGTGAGCATGTAGTCCTAGTAATGCAATATTTATTGCAAATATTAAATATGTATAGTATCTTTTGCTACCTAAACTAGAAGACTGGGAGTTAATTTATACAAACACACTTGTTCAAGGATATCCATTGCTGGTAATCACTGCCATCACAATACTGTTGTCTGTCTGCATATGAATCCGATGTGCCAACGCCCTGTCTGTGACCTCTGACCTGCCACTGGTTCTGAATGTTAGAGTAGAGCTGTGCGCTATGGTTAGTTAGACTCAGATGAGGGAATATATGAATATTATATATATGAATATACTGCTGTGTACATATATTAAACAGCTGTAGACAAAATGCACGCACACAGTAAGCAGCATTTTACCAGTGCCAGCCAAATCTGGAGTGCTAAATGCCATGAAAGAGATTCTGCATTCTATAACCAAAATGACTCTCTTAAACTTTCAGGACTATGGATGATTTTAATGATATGAGCAGTTATGACATGAATGAAAAACAGCATAAACCGGGAATTTTATACGTAAAATATCCATACACCACATCTAATATATGCCAGTATAAGAGATGGTTTATGAATTCATGGACTAGCATTTACAAGGTCAGGATCAGTAAGATTTTTGAATGTTTTTGAAAGAAGGTTCTTTATGTTCACCAAAGCTGTATCAAAAATAAAGTAAAAACATAATTATGACAAATAATAATTAACAATATTTTATGCTAATATTTATTTTCAAAAAAGTTCAAAAGATCAGGATTTACTTAATACAGAAATCTTTTGTAACATTATAAATGACTTGACTGTCTAAATTGATTTTAATGCATCTTTACTCAAAAAGGTACTTATTTCTTTCCAAGAAAAAAACAAATGTTACTAATCACAAACTTTTGAAAGGCAGTATGTATCAGCTTATATTAATGTTTCATTGGTTGTGCTCATTTCCCTTGTTTTTACATTCAGATTACCTTGGCCACTATGGGCCACAACTAACACAAAGTTAATATTTGATAGTTTTGTACTATTAAATTTAATCTTCAGTATTATTCTGTTTTTTCAAAACTTCATAATGATGTGCCTAAATTCACTAAAAGCATAAAAAAACCCCCCGGATTTTATTTTTTTGTGTGTTATTTCAAATGTATTTTGACAAAATAACACGAAAATAATTATCAATTTATCAGTGTTATTCATTCAGAATTTTAATATCAGTGCATCCCTAAAAAAAAAACATTAAAGCTTTAAAAGCACAATGCTATGTACTGATATTTAAACACTGAGTCACACTTTCTTTTATGGTCCAATTCTCGCCATTAACAAACCATTAACTACAACTTTTGCCTCAATACACTCCTAATTCGCTTCTTATTAACAGTTAGTCAATTGTTAAGTTTAGGTATTGGATAGGATTAGGGGTGTAGAATATGGTCATGCAGAATGTGCGCTTTATAACTACTAGTAAAAAGCCAATATGTTAATAATAGGCATGCTAATAAGCAAATAGTAAGAATTGGTCCCTATACTAAAGTGTTACCAAACCTTTTTATGTTTTCACAATAGTTACAGATGTTATTCAGGGCTATCATGGATTCAAAAAGGGGACTGACATTGTTTAACTGTTCATACAGATATCTGTCTGCTGTGTGTATAGCATAATCTGAGTCACACCTGTTTGTAAATACAGATATCAAGCTGTCTGAACATAGCTTTGACTGATACGAAGGAATAGAATAGAATAGAACAGAAGAATAGAATAGAATATTTTCATATTGCCACCAGCCTTACCCACCACAGAGGATAATGAAAGATCTCGTTCAGCTTCAGCTGATTGACCTCTGAAAGATATGCAATGCATATTCTTTCACACTGAAGAAACAGGTGTGTGTCTGTGTGTGCATTTCCCCCCATGCGTGTGTAACCGGATGATCTGAGGCTCTCAGGATGAAATTTTTAATGATTCGAGTCATTCACGCTCCAGTACGTCCTTTACGATAGTGAATGTGCTGTGAGTGTGTACGTGATTCATGCATCAATACCTCAACAGACTCGATCTGCATTACCGACCGAATGTAAGGAAGCCAATTATGTTTATATCAGCGTTAGTACTTGAAAGAGAGAGAACGAGAGCCAATGTCTAAGAGCACAGGAGTGAGTCACAGCGTGTCTAAATGTGTCCACATATGTATACTGAAGGAGGTTTTTAGCCCTGCTAGAATGCCTTATGCTGTCTCGTGGGAGTGATCTGGAGCTAACTCGTATTTCACATTTAGATCAAACCAAAGTAGATTTTTTTTTTTTACAGTTTTTATAAGACTTCGGAAAATCCTTGTGTTTTGTTTATCAAAATACTCCATTTAATTTTTAATTGCATTATCAGAGGAGCGACTTGTTGCTGCAAGCATGAATAATTGATTATAGCTTGTGTGAAGACAAGCCTTCTGTGTACCAATCAGCGTTACCGTGCTTCTTACACCGCATGGATCTCAGCATCTAATACAGGGCGAAACACAGGCACGTGGGCAGCAGGTGACGTGGGAGAAAAAAACACATCTGACACAGATTTGAGTTCATCAGCAAAAAAGATGCTGGTGCCCCAGTTTTGTGTGGAAACCTGTCTCTCTCTCTCTCCCTAGACACTAGCTAAGCAGACACAGGCCACACAGCAACTCTCAACCGACACCGACTTCTGCTCCACTCCCTCAGCGTGAGATAACCTCAAAGAGCCTCACCCCTCTTCCACCTCCATGATCACGGACAGCCTCTCTCTCTCTCTCTCTCCCTCCCTTCAGTCAGGAGTGCACCGTCAATTATGGGCACCAGAGCGCCGCCACAATAGTAGCTACTGCCAGTTAGTAGCTGCCAGGTAGCTGTTGCTTTTCCAAGAACTGAAAGAAAGAGTTTGTTTGTTGTCGAGTTTGAGAAATTCAGTTTTCCCTCACTTTGAAACACATTCACAGATTTCACATTCACAATATGTTTCTCAAGGTCAGCTTGTTGCCGTTCTGATCCTGTGAGCACACCTCGGCTGCCGCCTAGCAAGCTCTCATTGAAAGCATTTCACTTGCATTCTGCCATGTGTCAAACTTAACCAGTCGACCAGACCAAAAAATTGGCTCACAGGGGAGGCGAATGAGGAGCCCCGGGCTAGTGGCCATTTTGAATTCATGATGTTGGTGTGTAAAAACGAGTACATGACCTCAGGCATATTGATTCCGTTAATATTATCTTGCTTGCTAGCTAGAGAAAGTTGGAAAGGCAGACCTGAGTTCACATCTTGATGTCAGTGATTTCAGCTGCTTTAAAAGTAAATCTTGGCAGTAAAATGCTGGAAATGAAAGCTATATGCGGTGTTGTTTATAGGCTAGAGGGATGTGCAAGGTACTATATATGACGATCTTATTTGTGAGTTCCACAAAATATGGAAAAAATGCAGTTTGTCACAATGCTTTACGGAATGCTCCGGGTTCATGCTGGTGATTACCATCGATAATAATTTTGACTTGAAAAACTGGGTAGTTTTCTCTGTGACAACATATTATTTTTAGATCCCCAAAAATGAAAATATATAAAAAATAGCTTTCTCCCTCAGCTTGTAAAAACATATATAATAGAATATAATAGAATAGAAGTCTAGGGGGGGAAGGCATTCTGGAAAGCTTAAAAGCAGAAAAGTGCAGCACACATTTTTGGTAAAAGCTCTTATATTAATTCATCCGTACAAAAATACGTGCTATTTGTGCTGTAATATTGCCCAAATCATTTTAGTGGTGTCATCACCTTCCTTGGTGGGTGAACTTCTGTTATGCATTACCGATGTAATTCCTGGGGGTGGATTTTTCTGTAAACAAGTCCCTTTCCTTGTGTATTATGCAAAAGTTACACTGGCTTTTACATGGTGATGACTTGAGAAACTGGGTATAACGTTGCACAGACAAAGTTCGTAAGTGATTTGGTCATACTAGTCATGCTAGCAAGTACATGTATTGTGGCTATTTTATGTTTCATGTCAGTGGCTTGTCCTAGAAACTTGCATTAATGGTGTGATATTGTACATTTTTACACACTGTTGAAATTATTCTCTGCAGTAATTAACAGCATATGTTCCACTGTACCTCAGAAATAATGATATTACATAACATGACAAATGCTAAAAAGTGAAAATTGTTTAACTGCTGTACAAAAACGATTTGATTATCTTTTATGCAAATTGCTTACATTTTATTCGTCATCCAGCGGAAACATTAAGCCTCCCACTGCCTTCAATTATGACATAAACATTCCCGCACAAAACGACTATGCTTGTTCCCAATTACCTGTCACTCTCATTATAAGAAAAGACTTTATCATAAAGAAATTCATCAAGACCACGTTTAACGCCTCAGTGGGGTTGACACGCGTTTTTCCATAGGACAGAAATTTTTACAGACAAGACAACAAGAGATATTCTAACAGACGACTGACTCTCGCTTGCAGTGTGGGCAGCAGTGCTTTCAGCTAACATCTGTTCTCATCTACAAGACATTTAACTTTTTTCCATCAAAAATACTTTAGAATTTGCCAGGTAACAGTTTCACAAGTGCATACCAGATGGAGAAATGTGTTACCGCATTAATGAAATGACTCAAGAACCCGAGTGGGGACAGTTCAACAAAAATGAAAACTAATTTACTCACCCTCACGTCATCACAAACCTGTATGATTTTCTCTGACAATCTACAAAAATTACAGAAAGCACTATAATATATATATGCAATATATATATATATATATATATATATATATATATATATATATATATATATATATATATATATATATATATGTAGGGTTTGATACATAAATATAATTTTAATTTAGCTCAAAGGGAATCATTTATGATTTTATAGGTAATTTGAACAGAATCACTGTTTTGTGGCTGATCACTGAGTCGGCAGCGATTCACTGAACGAGCCGTATAACATCAACTCTGCACTGGATATTAAAATACAAAATATAGTGAAAACACTATTAATAAGCACAGTAACAAGATCGGCAGATTAAGACATTAACTTGTAAGCACAAAACACAAGATACTTCTCTTTTGAATATAAATAAGACTTTATTTATATAAACCTAAGACAAACTAATCTAACATGAACACACGCATTCACACATTCACACGTTGCAGAAAGAGAGAAAGGATGAGTTTAGAGAATGAGAATGTGAAATCCCAAGTTTATAGCAATATGTGCTATCACATAGACCTGAACAAACCATCAATCACTTAATTAACCCTCGCACTGAGTTTCTCAATGAGGCTAAATTTTATATTAAATGCACCAGTTCAGTTAGAATCTGGAGTTGTTTTACTTGCGTTGCCTTTGGTTACAGGAATTCCCGTCTGTCGTCGTCATTGCAGGAAAGGGGTTTTCCCGAGTTGGTGATTGGCTGGAAGTTCAGTAGTCTTTGAAGTGATGTCTTGGGAAGCCAATGGTTGGGTGTTGGCTGAGGATGGTCTTGGAGTCCGTTGCTGGTTGAAGTTTGAAGCGGGTGCAGTCGGAGCTGGACTTTGCGGCAAACTTAACTTTTGAACACGAGACTCAACGGAAAGAAAAGAAACTAAAGTAAAAGAATAAAATGAGTAACGAGACTAGGTGGTTTTTCTTCTCATCGTGGTGTTAAGTAGCAACTGGCCTGTAGGCCAGAGCACGCTCAAAGAGCGCGAAAACAGCGTCAAAACGCGGTGGCGAGAAGAAGGATGAGAGAGAAGAGAAGAAGGATGAGAGAGAAGAGAAGGATGAGAGAGAAGGAAGGCGATTTGATGGTGTCCTGAGGTTTTAAACTCGGCTTTTTGGACACATCCCATCTGGTGTCTTGACCAATTAGATAGGCTATTATCTTAGCTAGGGTTGTTCCTTCCATCATAAATCAGCATGTTATCAGTCACATGGTCTGAATTTTACACACTCTTGCAAAGTATAATTTTGGATGTGATTTCTATAACCAGAATATGATACATTTGACAAAGAATCAGTTGGAAGAAACGTTTCAAGCTAGAAATGTCAAACTCATACATACCAAACACGACTAACCTTAAAGTCATTCAATAGTTATTAGAAAGACATACATAATATGTGCTTAAAACATGATGTGTGGTTACATACATAATATAGTGTTATGCCTAGAAAAGTTCCTTTTAGGATGATTTTATATGCATATGAAAAAGAAAGTCTCTGTGTAGATCTGTGGGGACCAAAAGACATGTTCTTTGGACAGAAGGATTTCCTCTGGTTCTTTGTCTTCTATGTGTGGGGGAAGAGTCAATCTAAAGAAGCTTGTGATTTCTCTCGTGGAACACATGTGATGGCCATCTCTTTGACCATTAATCTTGATTATTTACCCCAAATTTGACGATCTCCTTCCTGCGTTGAACACTTATCAATAAGTGTTCTTTTGTCTTAATGTTGCAAACTGTTCTGGAAGAGGCTTGTTGGTTAGGCTTGCTCCAGAGGTCGGAGATAGGCATCTTTACGACGTTGTCATGTTCTCCTGGAATTTCGGCTCCTCATGTTTCGATGTCCTGATCGAATCTTAGTTTTGTCTGACTCGTTCTGATGCTACATATATATATATATATGCACATATTCAAATCACACAAATGACACATGAGAGTCCTATTTTACATTCTAGAGAAGAAAGAACGTCTTTCAGGTTTAGAATGACCTGAAGGTGGGTAAATGATGACAATTTTCTTTTTTGAGTGAACTATCATCATCCAATTGTGGTGTGCAGAAGAACTAAATCATCATGCTGTAACAAGAAAATCACTCTGCCCCAACACTTGAACACATCTTGAATGTATACTCACACATGGACACACATATAGGGTATGACCTCCAGCCACAGCATACTTAATAAACTCTCATACAGCCTTATACATGCTCCTAACACATACACACACACAAACTCATAAAAGAAACCCTCAGCAAGGGTTCAAGACTACAAGCTGTCAATCAGCGTTATCTGCCAAACAGACATGGCAACTGTGTAGTTAAAATGACAGATCTGGACCAAACAGAGCAAAAATATCAACATCGTACCGCTAAAAGATTTAGAAAACAACCTCAATTTAAACTTGATGGTTTCATGATAAACAAACAAAAGATATCACTCTGTTGTTTACGTCATGCTACTATGATTCTTTCACAGATGTGGCTCTATCCTATAAAACAAGTAAAAATGTTAAAGGAAAAGTTCATACAAAAATAAAAATCCATTTCATTTCCTCACCCTCATGTCACTCAAAGCTGTAATACTGTCTTTATAGAACACAAAACAAGATGTTGCAGACAGTCAATGAAGTCAAACCAGTGGAAAGATATGAGGGCAAGTAAATGATTCTTATTTATTTATTTGTTTGTTTGTTTTTAACTGTTTCAACTACCCCTTGTGTCTAAATATTTTTTAAACCACTGTAGACTATGGGTGTTTAGTGAGCAGGTGTTATGTGGTCTGCAGGGTATCAGAGCGAATCAGACAATTTAAGATTCGATCAGAACATGGTTGGAACCAACCAAAGAGCCAAATTCCACAAAAAGGCCCAGGATAACAAGACAACGTCATAAATCTGTCCACAATACCCTGCCGCCACCAACTAGCAGCTTTGAGCATTCTCACAGCATTAAAACAAAAGAACACTTATTGACAATTCCAACTCAGGAAGGAGTTTGTCAAATTTGGGGCAAGTAACCAAGATTAATGGTCAAATAAATGCTCCATCACATGTAAATTCGTGATAGAAATCATGAGCTAAAGACTTCATCAGATTGACTAGCAGACAAAGGACAGACTGAGATTCCTAAACCATTTTGACCTCTGGTCTTCACAGAACATGTTGTCACGTTCACAGAATGGCACAGAAACTGCCTTTACATGTATATATGCACCTAAATGATGCTAAAAGGACTTATGAGCAACTAATCATTTCTATGCATAACTCCATTTTATGTATGTAACCCACACAATTTGACTATCATGTCCTAATCACTAACTGTGTATGTCTTTTGAATAACTATTGAATAGTGTATAGGTTTATATTCACGTTGGGTATGTATGAGTTTGAAAATTCATGCTTTAAACGTTTCTATCAATCAATACTTTGTAAAATGTTATTCTCTGCAAGAGTGGGAAAATTCGGACCATGTGACTGATAAGATAATATGTTGATTCATGTATTGGGAGGAGATACTTGGCAACACCCCGAGCTAAGACAATGTCTAATTGGTCAAGACACCATTTGGGATGTGTCCAACAGCCCAGTTAAAAAAATTTAGGAAACCAACAAAATTTGCTTTTAGTTTTTTTCTTAGCCATGCTTTTCCCTTCGACTTTTTTTTATGCCCCTAGGGCCGGGGCGCGACCCACAAAGTCCAACTCTGACTGCGCCCGCCTCAAAACTTCAACCAGCCACTGACTACACACCATTTTTCAGCCAACGCCCAAGACATCGCTTGGGAAACCCCTTTCTGCAAAAACCACAACAAAAGGGAATCCCCTACACAGGCAACGCAAGTACCTCCAGATTCTAGCTGAACTGGTGCATTTAATATAAATTTTAGCCTCATTGAGGAACTCAATGCGAGGCTTAATTAAATGATTGATGGTTGTTCAGGTCTAAGCAATTGCACATATTGCAATAAACTTGGGATTCCACATTTTCACTCTCTTAAACTCATTCTTTCCTCACTTTCTCTTTTTCTGCAACTTGTGTGAATGTGTGAGTTTATGTGTTTGTATGTTAGATTAGTTTATATTATATAGATTTATCCAATAAAGTCTTATATTGAAAAGAGAAGTATCTTGTGTTTTATGCTTACAAGTTAATGTCTTAAACTGCCGATTTTGTTACTGTGCTAATAAATAGTGTTTTCACTATATTTTGGATATTACTATCCATGCAGAGTTGATGTTGTACAGGCCATTCAGTGAATTGCTGGCTGATTCAGTTGATCAGCCATAAAACAGTGATTCTGTCCAAATTCCCTATAAAATCAAATTTAATTCCCTTTGAGCTAAATTGACCTGTTTCCAGGTTTACAAGTCATACAGTATTTTTTCAACTATATGTGAATGTATTTTATATACTCGATTTTTGGTTGGTGCCTGTTGTATTTTTCAATATGTGTGACTATTTGACAAGCGTTTTGTATTTGTATGTACCTGTTTTCCATCAGCAGAAGCGGTAAAATCTCTCATGGCTTAGTATTTGTGTGGCCCAGTCAACAACTGAACTTCAAAAACTGAGACAAGTGTGTCCCAATGCAGCAAGATTAATTAATCTGAAAAGCACAAAGGAAAAGATAAAAGTTGTTAAAGCGTGTGTCTATATTTTCCTGTTTGTGTAGACGGGTGTTGGGCAGCAGCGTTGCTATTTTTAAAATATTTTTAAATCACGTTGTTATGATGAAGCTCATTTATGCGGTACAGTTGACAAGACTGTACAGATTTACATTGCAATCCACTTATTTCCAAACAACATGTGATTTAAAATATAGATAGCTCTTGGCGAATGATCATACATATCTTTAGATTCGGAAACCCATGGCAACACTGTCTTAATGAGTCATTGAATCATTGGTTCATCACTGAATCACTGTCATTGAATCATTGATTCATCCAAAATAAACAATTACACAAAGACATGATAGAAAGAAATAAATGCATGAGATGGAGTCAATAAAAATGTATACATTCTTTTTAAACACTAAGCATGGTTTCTTTCAAGGGAATTTACATATATACAGTGCCTTGCAAAAGTATTCATTTTTTTCATATTTTGTTATGTTATGTTGCTGCCTTATGTTAAACTGCTTTAATCTACTTTTTTCCACATCAATCTACACGCCATACACCATAATGGTAAAGCAAAAAACAGGTTTTTAACATCTTGGCAAATTTATTAAAAATAAAAAAAAAACTTATATGATTCCACTGCATAAGTATTCATACCCTTATCTGGGACAGTTGAAATTTAGCTCAGGAGCATTCATGTTGCTTGTAGATGTTACTACACTTTGAGTGAAGTTAACCTGTGGCAAATTCAATTGAATGGGTATGATTTGGAAAGGCACACACGTGTCTTAAAATGTCTAACAGCTGATGATGCATATCAGAGCAAAAACCAAGCCCTGGGGTCAAGAGAACTGCCTGTAGAGCTCAGAAACAGGTTTGCGTCAAGCCACAGATCTGGGAAAGAATTCAGAAAAAAAAAAAAAATTCTGCTTCATTGAAGGGTCACAGAAGCATGTGGTCTCTGTTACCCTTAATGGAAAAGGTTTGAAACAACCAGGACTCTTCCTGGCCAAACTGAGCAACTGATGGAGAAGGACTTTGGTTAGGCTGGTGACCAAGAACCTGATGGTCACTCTAGTTGAGCTCCATGATCATATATGCAGATGGGAGAAACCTATAGAAGGACAAACATCACGGTCTGATGAAACTCAATTCCAAACATCGTGTTTGAAGGAAACCAGGCACTGCTCATCACCTGCAGAGTACCATCCCAAAAGTAAAGTGTGCTGGTAGCAGCCTCATGCTGTGGGGCTGTTATTCAGTGGCAGGGACTGAGAGACTCGTCAGAGTAGAAGAAAAGCTCAATACACCAAAATATTGAGATTAGCCTTAATGAAAACCCAGTCCAGGCCATTCAGAACCTCAGACTGGGCAGAAGGTTCACCTTCCAGCAGGACAATGATTCTAAGCACACAGAAAGAGTAGCTTTCAACTCTGTGAATGTCCTTAAGTGGCCCAGCCCCATCCTGGGCTTGAACCCCATCAAATATTTCTGGAGAAACTTGAAAATGTGCATCTGCCCCATCCAACCTGACAGAGATTGAGATGTGAAGAGGTGAGGAGAAGAATGGCAGATAACTGTCAAATGCTGATGAGCAAAGCTTGTCGCATCAAACAGAAAAGACTTGAGACTGTAAAGGTGATTCAGCTAAATATTTAGTTAATACTTGAATGAATACTTATGCAATGTACTTATTTCATTTTATTTTTAATTTTTTTTTTATAAATCTACGAAGTTGTAACAAGTCTGTTTTTGATTTGTCAATATAGTGTATGGAGTGTAGATCGATGTGGAAAAAGTAATTAAGCAGTTTACCATATATATATATATATATATATATATATATATATATATATATTAGTGGTGGGCATAGATTAATTTTTTTAATCTAGATTAATCTAGATTAATCTTGGAATTAATCTAGATTAATCTAGATTAAAATGGCTCATTTGAATTCTGCCAAGTAGATCAGAATAAGTTCACTACTAGTAGTAAACAACTAGCAGTCATCAAGAATTTAATATTGATAATAACATTGAAGACATTGTATGATTATTCCTTAAAGATAAGGTTTTAATAGTTTTAATAGTAGTAGCCTATTATGTTCTGCCCAATGTCTTCAAGTGAAACCGAACTTTTTTTTTTGACGGGTTGCCGTGAATACCTTTACGTTTCTGTGTATATGATATGAGGATAGTTTTTCTCAAATGAAACGCTCGAGTGCTCGCGAAGTGACTCTCAGAGCAGTTCTGGAGATGTTGTTCATGTATTTATGTCCTCATTTAGTGAGACGACAGACGTTAATATCACCGCAAGTGTCACGCGGGCTTCTGTATGAGTAAACAAACCCGCGCGTCTTGCGCCATACATTAACACAGAGACACGCAGAAGTCATATTTAAATAGACGTTTTGCGGCTTAATATTTACAAATAGGAGTGGGAGTGTGCTTACTTGTGTGTGTGCTTACGTGTGTGTGTGTGTGCGAACCGGGGCGGAACTCCGCTGTGCGCGCGATACAGAGAGCGTGACCATGTAACGTAGAGACAGAAATGACTTGCCGATCTTCATTGGGAAGCTTCTTAAAAATACATTTTCCCTGAAGCAAACCCGGCTGCTTCATAGCTGCATTCATTTTAGCACGCATACACACAGGTTCGAAGACTCGTTCTCGCCCCCTACAGTGCAATTCTGCTAGGTATACATCCGCGCTAAAATATCAGGTGAAAGTCATCATAGCTTGCGTAGTATAGACCCAGCTCCCAACCCAACTTTGAGAATAGATTAACGGCGATATTTTTTTTATCACCCGATAAGAGTCTCGCGTTAACGCAGCACGTTAACGCCGATAACGGCCCACCACTAATATATATATATATATATATATATATATATATATATATATATATACATACAGTGGGGCAAAAAAGTATTTAGTCAGCCACCAATTGTGCAAGTTCTCCCACTTAAAAAGATGAGAGAGGCCTGTAAATTTCATCACAGGTATACCTCAACTATGAGAGACAAAATGAGAAAAAAAAAATCCAGAAAATCACATAGAAGGATTTTTAAAGAATTAATTGGTAAATTCCTCGGTAAAATAAGTATTTGTTCACCTACGAACAAGCAAGATTTCTGGCTCTCACAGACCTGTAACAACTTCTTTAAGAGGCTCCTCTGTCCTCCACTCATTACCTGTATTAATGGCGTATGTTTGAACTCGTTATCAGTATAAAAGACACCTGTCCACAACCTCAAACAGTCCAACTCCAAACTCCACCATGGCCAAGACCAAAGAGCTGTCAAAGGACACCAGAAACAAAATTGTAGACCTGCACCAGGCTGGGAAGACTGAATCTGCAATAGGTAAGCAGCTTGGTGTGAAGAAATCAACTGTGGGAGCAATTATTATAAAATGGAAGACATACAAGACCACTGATAATCTCCCTCGATCTGGGGCTCCACGCAAGATCTCACCCCGTGGGGTCAAAATGATCACAAGAACTGTGAGCAAAAATCCCAGAACCACACGGGGGGACCGAGTGAATGACCTGCAGAGAGCTGGGACCAAAGTAACAAAGGCTACCATCAGTAACACACTGCGCCTCCAGGGACTCAAATCCTGTAGTGCCAGACGTGTCCCCCTGCTTAAGCCAGTACATGTCCGGCCCGTCTGAAGTTTGCTAGAGAGCATTTGGATGATCCAGAAGAGGATTGGGAGAATGTCATATGGTCAGATGAAACCAAAATAGAACTTTTGGTAAAAACTCAACTTGTCGTGTTTGGAGGAGAAAGAATGCTGAGTTGCATCCAAAGAACACCATACCTACTGTGAAGCATGGGGTGGAAACATCATGCTTTGGGGCTGTTTTTCTGCAAAGGGACCAGGACGACTGATCCGTGTAAACGAAAGAATGAATGGGGCCCTGTATCGTGAGATTTTGAGTGAAAACCTCCTTCCATCAGCAAGGGCATTGAAGATGAAACGTGGCTGGGTCTTTCAGCATGACAATGATCCCAAACACACCGCCCGAACAGCGAAGGAGTGGCTTCGTGAAGCATTTCAAGGTCCTGGAGTGGCCTAGCCAGTCTCCAGATCTCAACCCCATCGAAAATCTTTGGAGTCCGTGTTGCCCAGCGACAGCCCCAAAACATTACTGCTCTAGAGGAGATCTGCATGGAGGAATGGGCCAAAATACCAGCAACAGTGTGTGAAAACCTTGTGAAGACTTACAGAAAACGTTTGACCTCTGTCATTGCCAACAAAGGGTATATAACAAAGTATTGAGATGAAATTTTGTTATTGACCAAATACTTTTTTGCCCCACTGTATATATGAAACTTAAGCCATTAAAGCTTGTGTGATTTGTTTGTCTCTATGATATACGAGACCCAATGATACATGTTTCTGATGTAAAATGTATTCTTAAATGTATTAATTTAATAAATATAGGAATAAATGTATACATTTAATGGTATTGTATACTAAATACTAAACATATTGTTATTTTTTATATATTGAACTGAATCACGTTTTTATCATATTTTAAATAAAATTATAGATATTTTTCTTTCTACCAGCCAGTGAAAATTCTGGACACGTGCCGATAGACAAGTTTATTGGCGGTTACTGATTGTTGCTGACAGTTTAACGTTACTCCCATAACTCACGCAAAGCTTCATGGAAGCATGGGAAAGGTTGAGATTTCAACAATGGTCGCATTTGCTGACAGGTGTTAATGCGATGCTTGATTCGCAAGTGAACAACTCTTTTCAATTGATCAGCCAAACAACAGCTCACTGAATCATTTGGAATCATTTTCTGCTCAGTCAAGCAGAGAATCGTCTGAGCGATTTTTAAATTCCGTAAAACAGTACCGAGATAAATTAACACAGAGAACAAACAAAGCGCTGGATAAAGTGGATACTAACCTATATAAAAATAATAAATAGCTAAATAAAAAGCTACTCTCCATATAAAATAGTTTCTGCTTGTTTTTTGAGAAGTTGGTATCTTGATTTGAGAATGTTGCTCATCATTGGGTAAGAGTGTGTATATGTCATCTTTGAAAACAACAGTTTGTCCTTGTGTCCTGCAACACAAAGCCTTGTCTTCTAAAACAATGTATCACATTTTTTCAGCTGTTAAACAAACTTTTTTCATTTTCGAAGCTTTTTCCTCTGTGTCTCTCACACAAACACCATCTCTTTTTCTCAAAGGGATAAAGTATATACATTTTTTAATTCAGTTTTGTTATTGCTCTATTAGAGTAATGATTACTGAAAGAGACTCAGACGAGAGAGAAAGGTTCAACAGCATTCTGTTCTTCTCTGTCCTCCTAGATGCATTTAGTTTCACAAGCTTAACAAATTTGCAGCCCTCAGCACAGACACACTCTCTCATGAAGAGAGAATGTCATTCTGCACTCAGCCCCTCACTGAGATCCTATTCAATAAAGTCTCCAAACGCACGTTTCATAAGCAGGGATTTTGTACAGACAGTTATATAAGACTCGCACACATACACACTCGCGCTCTCTCTCTCTCTCTCCATCATAACAATAGGCATTGAGACTGTTTCCCGTAGCAACGTGGCACAGACGTGAGAATAGTCTGAACTCTTAAGAGACTGACATACTCTCCCTCACACACACTCACACATTAACCACCAAATATTTGCATGCTATCTGAATCAGCTTTAAATATGGACTAAATGCGTGTCCCTTTCACATAATCCCTTACTTTCTCTGTCTCCTCCTCTTCTGTCTCTGTCCTTCTCTCTTTCGCTATGACCATGTTTACACTGCAGCTTAAAACCATTGTCACTTCTCTTTTGAGAGCTCAATACGGTTCTGTTCAAACAGAGTTCAGATGTTTATAAAAGTTACAACCGCTTTCTACCCCTAAAAAAAAATTTCACCCAGTGGCATTTATGGTACATTAAATCCATGACGCACGTTCAGAGCCAAACTTCTGGTACAGATATTATTTAGATACGTTTAGCGCAGGAAATTTTTTTAATACCGTTAATACATTTTTTTCAATTTCGCATGATAAAAGTCTCATTCTGCTAACTCAAAGCCCTGTCAGTCCACTTAGCGGCCATCATGGGCATTTATTTACTATGTAGGCAATAGAGAGCTGCAGTGATGATGTATTATGGCAGTATTTCATGTTAAAATAGAGACAATGCCTTTAAAATCCAATTTTTGAAGTCAGATTATTGCCATCTGGTAAAAACAAAGAAAAACATCTGCAATTCCATGCTTTAGCCACTAGATTCCTATATGTGACCCTGGACCACAAAACCAGTCTTAAGTCGCTGGGGTATATTTGTAGCAATAGCCAAAAATACATTGTATGGGTCAAAATTATCGATTTTTCTTTTATGCCAAAAATCACTAGGATATTAAGTAAAGATCATGTTCCATGAAGATATTTTGTAAATTTCTTACTGTAAATATATCAAAACTTAATTTTTGATTAGTAATATGCATTGCTAAGAACTTCATTTGGACAACTTTAAAGGCGATTTTCTCAATATTTTGATTTTTTCCAAGATTTCAAATAGTTTTACCTCAGCCAAATATTGTCTGATCCTAACAAACCATACATCAATGTAAAGCTTATTTATTCAACTTTCAGATGATGTATAAATCTCAATTTCGAAAAATTGACACTTAAGACTGGTTTTGTTGTCCAGGGTCACATATAGCTCTATATAAAAGGCTTATAAACTCTCTAGTGGTTTTAGCGTAATGACTTATTTTTATTAAGTTGTGGATCTGGATATATATTTAGACATTCTCAAAGACTTTTTGTAAAGGTTTAGATTTTTTGAACACAGACAAAGGCATTTTGTTACACAAAACATCAAAATTCAACAAAATTTAACAAAAATGAACAGGAATGCTTTATCAGAGATTAATCAGTCTGATTTCAACCTCTTATTTGAGTCTTCTGGCTCAATTTTGCCATATTGTTACAGCCACACCAGTTCATTTGTGTGTGTATAATAGTTTGTTGTGTGTTTGTGTGTCTATGAGTGTGTGTAAGTGAGTGTGTCTGTTTAGTACTCTTGATGTTTTAGTGTGTAACCCCTTTTTTGGTGTCTGTGTTTTGACTGCATTTTTGGCCAAATTATTGATTTTATTTCATGCATTTGCAGAAACATGCTTTGTGTTACAATCACACTAATTAATATATATGTGTCTGTGGGGGATGGGGGATGGGCGGAGTGTGTCTATTTTGCACTTTTGATATTTTGGAGTGTCACCCCTTTCTTTTTCTGCATCATGAATGATTTGTAGATTGTACACACAAAAAAAAAATCTCTGTATTTTTGCGTATTTCCCATTCATTTCCAATGGCGGTCATTTCTGACTGCGAACAACACAAGTGTGACAATTTTATTTTACAGCCATTTAGCTTTTTCGAATCAAGCCCCCATTTTTTTTTTTTTTTTTTGTGGTCACATAGCGACTGCCATAAAAGTCACCAAGTTTTGTACCATTCCGATGAAGTAGCGATTTTTAAAAATTTGAAACTTTTTTTTTTTTCTGGTCTAAAATGACCGAACAGCACCAGAGGGTTAAATAGAACCAGAAGTAGTAAAAATCAAAAGTTGGTAGTTAAAAGCTAAAATAAAAGTGAAAGACTTTGTTTAAAATCTACAAGTTGGAAAGTTTGAGTTAGACTATTTTGTGCAAATTTAGTAAGTAGGTTTTCCTATTCACTGTGATTGTGTTTAATACAGTGGGTACGGAAAGTATTCAGACCCCCTTAAATTTTTCACTCTTTGTTATATTGCAGCCATTTGCTAAAATCATTTAAGTTCATTTTTTCCCCTCATTAATGTACACACAGCACCCCATATTGACAGAAAAACACAGAATTGTTGACATTTTTGCAGATTTATTAAAAAAGAAAAACTGAAATATCACATGGTCCTAAGTATTCAGACCCTTTGCTCAGTATTTAGTAGAAGCACCCTTTTGATCTAATACAGCCATGAGTCTTGCAACAAGTTTTTCACACCTGGATTTGGGGATCCTCTGCCATTCCTCCTTGCAGATCCTCTCCAGTTCTGTCAGGTTGGATGGTAAACGTTGGTGGACAGCCAATTTTAGGTCTCTCCAGAGATGCTCAATTGGGTTTAAGTCAGGGCTCTGGCTGGGCCATTCAAGAACAGTCACGGAGTTGTTGTGAAGCCACTCCTTCGTTATTTTAGCTGTGTGCTTAGGGTCATTGTCTTGTTGGAAGGTAAACCTTCGGCCCAGTCTGAGGTCCTGAGCACTCTGGAGAAGGTTTTCGTCCAGGATATCCCTGTACTTGGCCGCATTCATCTTTCCCTCGATTGCAACCAGTCGTCCTGTCCCTGCAGCTGAAAAACACCCCACAGCATGATGCTGCCACCACCACGCTTCACTGTTGGGACTGTATTGGACAGGTGATGAGCAGTGCCTGGTTTTCCACACATACCGCTTAGAATTAAGGCCAAAAGTTCTATCTTGGTCTCATCAGACCAGAGAATCTTATTCAGGTGTTTTTTAGCAAACTCCATGCGGGCTTTCATGTGTCTTGCACTGAGGGGAGGCTTCCGTCAGGCCACTCTGCCATAAAGCCCCGACTGGTGGAGGGCTGCAGTGATGGTTGACTTTCTACAACTTTCTCCCATCTCCCGACTGCATCTCTGGAGCTCAGCCACAGTGATCTTTGGGTTCTTCTTTACCTCTCTCACCAAGGCTCTTCTCCCCGATAGCTCAGTTTGGCGGACGGCCAGCTCTAGGAAGGGTTCTGGTCGTCCCAAACATCTTCCATTTAAGGATTATGGAGGCCACTGTGCTCTTAGGAACCTTAAGTGCAGCAGAAATTTTTTTGTAACCTTGGCCAGATCTGTGCCTTGCCACAATTCTGTCTCTGAGCTCTTCAGGCAGTTCCTTTGACCTCATGATTCTCATTTGCTCTGACATGCACTGTGAGCTGTAAGGTCTTATATAGACAGGTGTGTGGCTTTCCTAATCAAGTCCAATCAGTATAATCAAACACAGCTGGACTCAAATGAAGGTGTAGAACCATCTCAAGGATGATCAGAAGAAATGGACAGCACCTGAGTTAAATATATGAGTGTCACAGCAAAGGGTCTGAATATTTAGGACCATGTGATATTTCAGTTTTTCTTTTTTAATAAATCTGCAAAAATGTCAACAATTATGTGTTTTTCTGTCAATATGGGGTGCTGTGTGTACATTAATGAGGGGGACAAAAATGAACAAATGATTTTAGCAAATGGCTGCAATATAACAAAGAGTGAAAAATTTAAGGGGGTCTGAATACTTTCCGTACCCACTGTATACCTTAATGTAATGTACGACAGGCAACATACTGTATGTAGTCCTATTTAGCCAGTTGTTAGTCAATTTTCAAGTCAAGTAAATGCTTACAAAAAAAGAAAAAAAAATTCATAGAATAAATTTAGAAGAATAGAATAAAGTGTCTATAGAAAATTCATAGAATAAAGTGTCATAGAATAAAAGTATTTTGAGCTTGTGTTAACCACAGACCTTATTTAACCCATTCAAAAAAACCCACTGACTTTGGGACGTTCTTGATTAAAAGCGCGCGGGCCGCTCCCCTGACTCTGTTCTGCTGTTTACAGGCCTAGGGCTTTCTCAGAGACAGGTGTGATTTCTCACGGCGCCCATCTCGGTGATATCTGTCAGCTAGTTGGGACGTATGTGTGGTGATCCAAACAAATATGGCTTACAGCACCTTTAATTATCATCGAAGCTCAACTAGTTTGAAATATCACCCATGAGCAAACACAGTGTTAGTGTATAGACATGGATAAGAAAGGCATCATAGTATTGCAGTGGCAAAAACATCTTTGTCACACATTAAGTACATAAATTGTAGATTAAAAAGCAAAATGTTCCATCAGGGCTTCTTCTGTGCTCCCTACAAACATATAATGATCATTTAAGGGTGTAATCACATGTGAAGATGACTTGAATTATGTTATTGAAATAAAAGCTTTACATATTCTTTTCTGATTCAAATATTGACTTGATTCTTATTAAAACTCATAGTATTTCGACAGTCTTTCGACAGTACTTGACTTCAACCTACACATAAAAAAAAAAAAAAAAAAAATCTTTCTCCTTACTTATTCCTTCCCTTGCTAGCTTGTACTTATTTAAACAATGCCTGAGACTTGGTGTTACAAGCACTTCCTTTGTCGAATTGCCTCTTCAAGATGAATCGCTTCATGTGTTCCCCAAATTGTAAGTCGCTTTGGATAAAAGCGTCTGCAAAATGACTAAATGTAAATGTAAAACTGCAAAATTTGTTCAGGCAAAACAAGTGAGTGATTCTCTCTTTTTCTTTAGTTGTTTGAGTAACATTAAAGTGATACCCATAAAATGTAAAATTCTGCCATCGTTTACTCACCCTCATGTCATTCCAAACCTGTATGACTTCCTGTATGAGTTCTCTTTTGCAATTTATTGCATTTTTTAAATTCTCGCTCTGAGCTCCTTCCAGTCACAATTTTGCTATATCAGCCATCATATGTTTGGGAGTGTCTCCTATTTTCAAAGCTCCAGACGTAAACTGAACATTAAGAATCCCAATGACTTTTTAGTTAACAAATTACAGAATCTTGATCAAGATGTATGTTCAGTTCAATTCAATTCAGGTTTATTTGTATAGTGCCTTTCACAATACATGTTGTTTCAAAGAATCTATACAGAAAATGCTTCAGATGTGGTTCCCATTTGATGTACAGTAATCCAATTTTATTTTAATCAAATATTACGTTAATTAATTTATGGGTCCAATGTGTCACCGATCTTAAAATGTCCCATATAATCAATTCAACTTTACAGTTGGAACTCACTATGCTAATCTTTTTGAGAATACAAATTATAAAAAAAAAAAAAAACATCAAAATAATAATAACTTTAAAAAAATTATTTGCAGGTCAGTTGTGTATTCAGCTAGATTTTCAAAATTACTGTTGCATAATTTTGTTGAATTTGTGACAAATAAACCAAATGACTTTTTTGGTGACATATTACAGAATCTTGATCAAGGTGGATGTTAAGGTATTATTCCAATTTGATGTTCAAATTACAGTGATCTTAATTTTATTTGTCATTAATGTGTCACTCTGTTTTGTAAGAATATTTCTACCTATGGAAAAAAAAATATTGTGTTAATTATGGCTTTAAAGTGTCACCCATCCCAAATTTTACACTCAGAGTTTCCCATTCAATAAATTTAAAATGGTTGTGAATATGTATGTTACGGTTATAAGTTAAATTTGAATCAGACACAAATAAAAACATTTCTCAGGTCAGAGAGTAAGTCAGCTGTGAATTTAGCTAGATTTTGTGTTACTGTAACTATTTTAATTTATTTTATTTTTGAGTTTGCAACCATGTTAATGTCAGTCAGGAGCTCTGTACACACACTGAACAATAATTTAAGAGATTCACTCCTGCATTTAAATTTAGTTGTCACTCCCAAAACTTGAGCCCTTTATGTCTGGAGCGAAAGTAGTCTGTATCTTTTTGCTGCTCCTCCTGTGAGCCCAAACTGTGTGTGTGTGTGTGTGTGTGTGTGTCTATGCTGTGCTGTGTGTGTGTGTGTGTGTGTGTGTGTGTGAGAGAGAGAGAGAGAGACTGTCAGATTTTATCTGCATCAGCTTGGGCATGTTAACATAAAACAGCACATCTCTAACTCAAATGAAAGAGGGGAACCCTCCATCCCTCCTTCAGACAGACGAGTGGGGTGCAGATAAAGGCAAAGGACAGATGAAAGAGTTCAGCTGACAGAAGGGATCAGAGAGGACGAGAAACGGTGGAAGGAGAAGAATGGGGCGGGGGTTGCGGGGACCATTAAAAGGAAGGACAGACGGATTGAGGTATTTTGTGGAAGAGTTTCTGTGCAGGTGAGAAAGAAAGAGAGAGACAAGGCAAGAGAAAAGAAAAACCTCTCTAGTAAAAGAAATCATGGCAAAAATGGAGTGAATTCCCACGGCGGCAGGCAGAAAGATAGGAGCTATTCTGTGAAATAAAGATGAGTAATTTAAAGTAGGAGAAAAGAGTATAGCTGGATTCATTCAGGGTAAAAGAAGAGCCTCTTAGGTAAACAGGCCCCATTACTATGGTATTTTTGAGATACACACATTGAAAGACTGAAAATGCTCTGATCATTTGTGGTTTGAAGTGTGATGAACATTAGCTCATATTAAGTGATTCTTACAAACACGCACAAAATTATAGACACTAATCACTCAGAAACACACACACACACACGAGTAGCCAGCCAAAATCTACATTTAACTGCCAGCTCTCTTGTATTAAGTCTGTAACCACAGTAACCCGAGCAGATGTTTGGCCACACCTGCGCTGTGTTTGCTGTTTACTGTTTATGTGTTTGTGCTGTTCCGCGCCATTGCAGGTGAAACTGATCTCTGTCCAAATGGAAGGCAAAATACACATTACCACACGTGCCACACAGACACACACCGACACACACACACGCTGGCTCACAGATCGCTGGAGCGCGTCCAGCGTGGCCCTCATTATGACAGGTGTTTCAGAGTCGCTGGAGCGCGGCCGCTTGAGTGGGACATGGTAACTTTTCTGCATTTCCTCTCTCTCTCTCTGTCTAAAAAATCTGACTGTAAAAAGCTGTAAACAGCTGTTAGAAGAGAGCAGCCACATGGTGTGTGTGTGTGTGTGTGTTTGTATGAGAGACAGAGAGTAACACAGTGGCTGTGTCCCAATTGGCACTACATATGCGTTAAAAGTCAGGGGTGCCACTTCCCCTTCGTCTGATTTTAAAATGTGTACTACCTCTGTTGGCTCACATCAAAAGCACATTTTTGATGCATGCTAATATATATACTTATAACCTCTGTAAATATCAGCAAAACAGGCCGTGGAAAATGTCTTTGGTGTTTATCCTCTTGGGCTGTCATTCAAAATATTCACAAATATCTAGCCTTTAATTGAAGTTAATGGGTTACTCCACCCCAAAATGAAAATTTTACCCCCATGTCGTTCCAAACCCATAAAAGTTTGTTCGTCTTCAGAACACAATTTAAGATATTTTGGATGAAAACCGGGAGGCTTGTGACTGTCTCGTTGACTGCCAAGTAAATAACACTGTCAAGGCCCAGAAAAGTATAAAAGACATTATCATAAATCATGAAAAGACATCACCTCCCGGTTTTCATCCAAAATATCTTAAATTGTGTTCCTGGAGTAACCCTTTCATAAATACATAAATAATAAGACAGATAATAGATTAAATCATTGAAATTAAAAAAAAATGGTCAAAAAACAAACCTTGTCATAAGGTTTTTTTTTTCTGAAATGTATTACTTTGTTACATAAATTACATTGTGACAGTTTGTGCAAAAAATTGTAGACATATTGAAGAAAAACATATTTAATACTTTACACTTTTTAAAAATAAAAAATGTCAAAAACAGTTTTCTCATAGTCTGTTTTGCTCATATGTACAATTATATTATCATATATACCATTATTTATACCACCATCATTCAGTGCAACAGATATATTTATGTAAAAATGAAACAACATGCATATTCTTACCTGCACCTATTGCATATAGAAAAAGTGATCATACTAAATTGCATTATATTTTTAACTATTAAAAACTTCTTGTTGACAAATGGGTAAAACCTAGTGCTTTAAATGATAGTGGCAAAGATTGGTAAAGGATTCAAATTATTACAGTTTTTGGGAACTGCATTGTGATCCTTAAATAGAGTCTTTTAATGATTCTTGTTCTAATATGCTTGTATTTTTTGTTTTTTGGGTATATTGTTGCACTGAATGACATTTTAGTCTTCTGTAAATCATGGTTAAAATGCCTGATTAGTCATTCTTTTTCCTCAGAAAAATAAATAAACAAGACACATTCTAAAGTATGAAGAGAGAGGAAAAAATGTAAAATGTAAAAGTGTATTAAATTTTTATTGTTTTGATGATTAAAAACCCACTTTTGTCTTTAACCCATATACTCACTCTCTGGCTTATTTAAATTTGATTTAAAGTAAAAATGTGTAATTAAATGCAAAAAACAAACAAACAAAAAAACCTCACTGAATATTGTATCTCAATGGCAAGTAAGCATGAAAATGTTATACCTCATGAATATTAATTTGTTAACATTAAAGAATTCTAGAGGAAATACCAAGTTACGTCACTACACGCTAATTTATTATTCATAAGCCCAGTCTTCACACAGTGACTGCTTTGCAATAATATGTATTGTATAAAGTGCTATATAAAACTTGATGCCACTGCTAAAAATATATATTTTGCTGGTTATGGTAAAATTAATATTTGTATAATAACAAAATTAAAATTAAGGTTTCAAAGAACCTTTTGTCGCATACTGTTAATTAATACTAAATTAATTATGTGAAAATCCATACAAATGTACATTTTAGGGGCTTTAAAAAACAACATTTCTTTTCTACATCTGGAAATGTTGAAAGTAAATCGTCAATTTTTTGGTTAGTGCTGTCATGACTAGAATATCACTACCTGGGGCAGCTGCCAAATGACCACTGAGTCTACTGACCTTTAATATTAGCCAACATAGAATGTATGTATGCACACTTCAAATATTTATTTTTTTGCTGTGATATGGGATGCACAAATTCTTATCTCACATGGTATTTATGGATAACCTAGCATGCAAATTGGAATTCAGGGCATGTATTGCAAGCGAGCAGCACAAAGCGTGTTTCTTACAATGTAGACATGGTTTGAGAATAAAAAGAATTTCCTTAACACTTTTTCACTAACTGAAGCTTGATAAAGACCTCACTTTGTATGCAAAGACCAGCTTCTCACAAAGGTATAGTAACCAGTTTAATTACCCTAATGACTGGAACGATCTCATGGGTGAGCGAGGTCAGAAAGACCTGTTTAACGGAGCAGATATAGTGCTGATCATGCGCTGTTATAAAAACCCTAATCAGAGCGGATCTTCAAGAAGTGAAATCAAATGTGATATTATAGATCTTATGAAAACTTTGTGTTGGTTAATAATTCGTAGCCTTATGCTTGCATAGGTTTGCAGTACACTGCAGTAATGTCAAAGCAATGTATGAAACGAAATGAATACTTTTATTCAACAACGCATTTGACTGATCAAAAGAGACAGTACAGACGCTTAGAAGGTGAGATAAGATTTCTATTTCAAATCAATGCTGTACTTTTGAACTTTCTTTTCTAAATTGTTAGGCAGCATGGCTACTTTTTACATTTAACATTAACTGTTCCATGAGCACCAAAACTGTATGATTTTTGAAGGATCACGTGACACTTAAAGTAGAAAACAGTTATTTTTGTTTAAATGGAAACAGCCCATATTTAGAATTACATTCCATTTCAGTTCTACTTCCTTAAATTCGAATTACAACTTCCTGTTAGCCATCTCAGTTTCATTCAATTTCAGGAATTTAAAGGCGCTTTCACTTCACTTCTGAATGGTGCACAGTCCTGGTTCTGCCTGCAGAATCTGTGTAAGTCTCTGTTTCTTTAAAAGACTCATCCTCTTTCCTCAGTCATCCTTAGAGCTTATATTACCAAATCTAAACCCCAGAGTCACAGACTATTAACTCACTCTACTTAAATATGCTCAGCTTAGCATAAAGAACAACTGCAGAATGGGAGAGAGAGGGAATTGGGGTTAAAGCATGTTAAGAAGAAAAAAAACAAGAGGATAAGGGCAAATGAAAGGACAGAGAGAGAGCATAAAAAAGGGAAGAGCCAAAAGGAATTGGAGGGAAAAAGATCAAGAGTGTTCTTGAAGCATCAGCAAGAACTCTCCCTTTCTCTCTGTAGAGTGAATTAGAGAGAGAGAGAAACGCACAGATTGAGAGACTGAAAAGAGATGAATGAGTGAAATTATTGCGAGTGAAGGAGGAAGATGGATGGATGGACGAATGGAGGTAATATGTGAACGAAAGAGAGTTAGACCTGCTGTGATGACACAACTCTAGAGGAAACACTGCCATAATGACCTCACCGGCAGAAAAGGAAAACAGGGAGGAAGAGGTGAAGGGAAAAAAAGAGAAGGAAAATGAACTGAAAGTGATTCCCTCTTCTCCTCTTCGTTTGATGAGCTGACACTCCTTTCTGAAGTGCTGTTCTAACGAGTGAATTAATCTGAAAAGCGTTTTGTCATTGGCCCGATTTAACTGCAGCACTGTGGGAAAGGGAATACCGAGGCTAGTTGTCACACCTTTAACTTGCTGAATATCAGAAAGTCGATTTCTGTGCACACACGCAAGTCATAAATAAGGGATAAACACATGTAATGTATAAAAACCCCATACACTATACCATTCAAAAGCTTTGAGTCAATGAATTTTTGAATGACTCTGAAAGAAGTCTCATGCTCATCAAGGCTAATGAATACTTATTTTGCCATTGTTTATTGTTTATTTCTTTTTGTTAAATTGCTTGCATGTTCATTTGAATGACAAATCATAAATGCAGAGCACAAATTCCGAGTATGGGTAACCATACTTGACCATGTCACGTCACTTTTCACTTTCTTTTTTTATTTTCGTTTTCTGTAGCTGCTTTTTTGAATAACTGAGGAAATGTAAGCCTTATGATTAGTAACTTACGATGTTTCTATTAAATTGTTATCATGATAAATACAAATTCAGTCATATTAAAAACATTAGGCTGCTTTTAGGTTTACGCTGGAGTTGGATCACTTTCTGGCAATGAAACGAAGTAAATAAATAAATAAATTAGCATGTTAATAATAGCACGATTCAGTCCCAACTATTTTGAGACCTGTGGCAGGCATCAAATTTGAAATGAGCTCATTTTGTGCATAAAATTGTAACATTTCTCAGTTTAAACATTTGTTATGTTGTCTATGCTCTATTGTGAATAAAATATTGGCTCATGTGATTTGAAATTCTTTTGGGTTTCATTTTATTCAAATTTAAAAAAACGTCCCCACATTTCCAGAATTTGGGTTGTACTCAAATAGTGCATTTTATGGATGAATAATATTTATGTTTAAAAATTTTACAAATGTATAATATAAATAATATAATAATAATTAATAATATAAAATTAAAAATTAAAAACTCATCAAATGTATTATGTATCAATAAATACATAATTAGTTACACTGAATGATAATTAATGTATTGTGCTGAATTTCTTGAAATTCCAGTTCAGTAAATACCAGTTCATGTAATTTCATGTAAGTTTTTTTTTGAGGCGTGGCCATTTCAGTTTAAATTCCAATTCATTCAACTGAATGGATCAATTGAAATGGACCCAGTTCTTTAATTCAGAATTCTATTTATGGTTAGAACATGGTCTGAAACACAACGTTACCCTGTCTGTGTGTGTGTGTGTGTGTGTGTGTGTGTGTGTGTGTGCGCGCGCATTTACCGATAAAGTTAGAGATAATATTGTCAGTGTGGGCAGTGACAGTCGATACATCATTTTATCACATCTTTAACCTTTGTGTGTGTGTGAGTGTGTGTGTGTGCGTACAAACATGTTAATCTACCCTTGAATTATCTCTAGCAACACAATAGGAAACACAAAAGAGAGAGAGAGAGAGATGCATTCAGGAGGAGCAGAATGCTGATGATGAATTCTGATGGAAGTCTTCCACTGTAAGTCTGTGCATTTCCATTTCCATTTATTTTGTTGCAGACGACTTCCATTGTGAAGTCATGATATTCCAGCGGGTCACAAGGGCACAAACCGAGCACCAAGAAACCACAAAAATGGCTCTAGGAAAGCTGTACCAATTTTATGGCTATCAAAAGAATAAGGGCAGGGTTTCGTTGCAATAGTCAAGGGTTCGTGCTTTGTTTTTCAACACTTACAAATTCGCTGCCTTATATATACAGATATATTTCACATCCGTTCCATAAATCCTGGTTCCAGAGGAAAGGTCAGGATACACAGCGGGTGGTCGGCATCACCTGGCAACAGGAAATAACAATCATCAGACGGCTGCCGACACAGGTGGTCATGAACACAACAGCACTGCGCTGTAGAAAAGATTTGAGTTGAACGCTTATATGGTATAAGCTTTCAACTCGGATCTGAAAAGGATCTGTAATTGATTTTGCTGAATCAATGTTGATTTAGTTGCTGCATCATTTCGGACGCAAATTGGATTTGACTGGAAAGTAGCGCTTGTTTGTGTAGCCATGACAAAATTAGATGAGGACAGACTTGTGCGTTTGTTACTTCTACATAACTGACAATAAGACTTAAAGGGTTAGTTCACCCCAAAATGAAAATATTCAGATCATTTATTCATTTATTGTTTTATCATCCTGAATGGTTTTCTTTATCTTGTGAAACACAAAATAAATTGAAAGCACCTCTTTTCTTTTCTTTTTATCATATTTGTTTTTCTGGTTTTCAGCTTCTTTGTTTGGTTTTTTTTTGGGGGGGGGGGGTGCATTCAGTGAATAACTTGCAGTAAATATCAGTCTCTCTCACACATAGCTATCAAATGGCTTCAGAAGTTTTTTTTTAATGTAGGTACAACTATTTTTATGGTGCTGTCTTGTACTTTCTGTGGTTACTGTCTGATTGGACATTATGCATAATATCTTCTTTTGTGTTCCATGAAAGAAAGTCAGTCAAACAAGTTTGGAACGACACGTGGAGGCGTAAATGATGACTGAAATGTCATTTTTGGGTGAATTATTCCTAAATTATATTTCATATGAATCATAATTAATTACTATCCACATTCAACATTTCTTCCTTAAAGGGATAGTTAACCCAATATTCTGTCATTCCTCACCTTCATGATGCTCCAAATCATTATGACCTTCTTGTAAGACTGCACAAAGGGGTCATCTGACAATGCTAAAAAATAACATTATTTTGTGTATTTGGTGTAATGGAATGTGTTTACATGGTTTAAGTTTCAAAAAACATATTCCCCTGGTTTCACAGACAAGGCTTAAGCCTAGTCCCAGACTAAAATGTAAATCGGAACTGAAAGAAACTTGCACTGATTGATCTTAAAATATATCAATGCCTTTGTTTTGTCTCAAGATGGACACCAGTAATGTTTTTGTCTAAGGCACATTTATAAAAATTACTTAAATGTCCTAATTGAACTATGGCCTAAACCTGGCTTAGTCTAAACTCTGTCTGTGCAACCAGGCCATTATTTTTCACATACTGTACATTATTGTTGCTCCGCTCTGCCCTCATGTTTAAATGAGGCATCTTATATATGCACGAAGTTTAGTTTGTAACACTCCAAAGACAAAGGAAAAACTTGAAATCGCGTCATATGTCCCCTTAAATTGAAATAAAACTGAAATTGCGATACTGAATAGCAAAGGCTGCGAACCATCTTCCCATATTTGTAATGAGAAGCTTTAAGGGCTCCCTTCTGTTTTCCATTCAAATAAAATTTCAATAATAGATATACTGTATGTAACTACACAAACTCTACAGTTCTAACTATTTTTATTAACTATTTTTAAATCCCATTTCAAATCTCAATTAGACTTTCCCCTAATTGTGCAGCCCTGCTTTACTGGACACCACTTTCAATTTATGCTCCAAAAAACACTGAGGTATTTACAAAACAACATACTTTAGTGTTCTGCAGAATAAAGAGAGTCATACAGATTTGAAACAACATGAGGGTCAATCAATAATTATTTAGAATTTTTGTTAACACTTTATTTTAGGGTCTCTTAATTAGTTGCTTATTAGCATGCATATCACTAGAATATTAGCCATTTATTAGTAGTTATTAAGCACATATTAATGCCTTATTCTACATGACCTTATTCTACATCCCTAATCCTACCCAATACCTAAACTTAACAACTACCTTACTAACTATTAATAAGCAGCAAATAAGGAATTTATTGAGGGAAAAGTCGTAGTTAAAAGTGAATTAGTGTCCCCTATTCTAAACATGTGTCTCGTTTAGATTTTTTAGGGTTTTTAGCTGTAGATTTGGGTGCTTTCTTTCATCATGTGAGAAGATTTGTTGCCGTTGATAGGTCTCATGTGTTTTTCTCCCTGCGGTAAAGGGTGGAATTTCATGCTGTGTCTCCCGGACTTTAATCACACCTCAACCTACACAACATACGGCCCCTATTCGTGAGCGGGTGTATTCTGTGACTTACTCTAACAGTAAGATAGTTAGATAAGTGATCATATCCATTTTCTGAAGCTTGTAAATTTGTTGATAGAAAAAAAAACTTCAGCATCTTTGACAGAGTGTAAATATGACAGTTGAAATATTTAGCTTGTTTCTCACCCTGCGAGAAAAACAGAATTCCTCTGTCATCCCACAGCGCTGTGACATTAGACAAAATTACACAACAGCCTGCCGCTTACCAACCATAATCACACAAACCAAACAACATTTGATAACCCAAATGGGTGTGTATGTGAGAGAGAAAGAATTGAGGGGCTTCACAGTAAGAACAGACTGTTAGGACAGATCCTACAGACGGCTCTGAGACCATCTGCTCGGAGAGAAATCATAACACGCCACACAGACCTGTTTGCATTTGTATGTTTGGACGCATGTTCCTGTGGACGAGTGGACAAACACGTGGATGAAAACAAAAGGGTAGAGAAAACGTGTACATGTGTGTGAGCAAACAGAAATGGAGAGAGACTGAGCAAGTGGGGAAAAGACGGACAAAATAAGAGACACTGATATAACGTGGACTTAAGCAGAACCTAATGCTATGCTAATGACTCGCTATACTTTTTTTTTTTTTTTTGCTTAATGAAATTTAAATTATGCATAAATAAATCAAACTGACTGTATAAAAGTGACGCAGGTAAATTTCATTGTTACATTGTTAAAAAAAAGTTTTACATTTCAATTTTTCTACCTCAAAATGATGAAATGATGTTTAATTCAATGTTACTTACTGCTTGTTTGTGAAATTAACTAAATTTCAAAGTGACAATTGTTTCAACAATTTTTTCTGTATATTTTAAGCATTATTTATATATTTTTATATATATATATATATATATATATGGCCTGTCATTTATTTTTATTTCTATTTTTAGTAGTAGTTTAGAAATTGAAGTACTTAAATGAAAATCAGAAACATTGCCTTGGAGATGTAAATATAAAATGATTCTACTATTTAAATTTGATTTTATGTCAGCTTATTACAGTTTTTTCTCGATTGCTAACACACAATTCATGAAACAATTCACCATTTTCTCACAACTATAAACACAATCTCAAAATTACACACTAACTTGTGCAAACTTCAAACTTCCAGGTCAAAATCAAATAGTTTAGTCAAACACATATTCTCTTTTGTCAGACTCAAACTTTGGCCTCAGATGACACACAAACCTGTCAAATACTCAGACTACGTTCCTGTCTAGAGAACACTAGTGAGATCAATTCCAAACACTGTTACAAAAACCTCCTTTTGGGAAACAGGAATCCTTTTGCTAGTCAATGTCTGTTACAGTATGCAGCATAAATAAAGGGCTGCAGATACAGTAAAATTCAGCAATTAACTTTAAGAAAAGTTTACTTTCATTACACGACTGTAAAGATATCTTACAGTAGATGAAAAGCACTAGAAGAGAAAAGTTCAAAGACCAAACAACTGAATATACAGTAAACACACACTGGACTATACTGTCAGTTACTGTGAATGAATGAATAAATAAATTCATTCATTCACTCATTCATTCATTCAGCATCCTCAGCCAAATTGCATTACAGTATTGGTAGTATCCTTATTTGTTATAGCGGTTTCTTAGTCTTCTGAAAAAAGACTTCTCTGCCTCCCCTGGACAGTCGTCTCTCAGTTCTGCAAAAATAGAGTAGATGTAAGGACTACTTGGCTACAAATAATTTCAACAGTAATGAGTTTGAGGGTGTACAACACGTGCTACATTATTTACTGTACATAGAATAATGAAAGTTGTCTCATCTGAAGTACTGCTGCTATGTACTGTAATTATATTGTATGTGTCAGTAGTACTGAAACTTTGTAGATGAGCCTGTAGGCCATCTTCCCTCACGGTCAGTCCATGCAGAAGAACGTGGTCAACTATAGTGCTTTGTATTTCATCAGGAACAAACGACCTTTGACCTCATCCCCTTAATTATTTATTTTCTCCTCCTATTCCTCTTTGTCTCCCACGACCAGGATTCATTTTCCAAAACACATAATCACTTGTGCTCCTGTGCATATCATCCTGAGATTCTGACCTGTGTGTCATCAGTTTTGCTACTGAATGTTCACTCATGGATAAACATGTGCTGTTTGAGTTCATTTTGTGATTCTTGAGGTAGTTATATTGTGTGTTTGTGTTTTCTGAATGAGAACATGGTTAAACCTGTGCAAAATTATGGTGTTTTTGTGTAGAGTTTTGCAGAAAACACTGAGCAAATTGGAACGTGTGTGAAAACAGGTGAAATGTGTTAAAAGTTTTGAGAAACATGTCTTTGTTTTGAGAACTGTATGAATGGTTTGGAAAAATGGGCCAAATGAATCAGTTATAGTGTGTTAGCAATCCAGAAAAACTGTAATTGAGTTTAGTTAAAAACAACACTGGTTTATTTTGCCATTGTTTATTGTCTATTTCTTTTTGTTAAATTGCTTGCATGTTCATTTGAATGACAAATCATAACAAGTGCCCAACTAGAGCATACGAGCTTGGTACATTTGTAGGCAGCATAAGGCAAAACAAAAGGAAGATGAGCATATAAGGGAGATAAAAACAGAGAGGAGGTACAGAGAGATAGAGTAAGAGGGCGGGAGGATTATTTTAGTCCAAATGGGTCTCTCAATCAGCGCTATTATAACCAGAGAAATCAGATAATTAATACGCTGGAGCCAGGCACCCCGTATCATGTGATTGTCCCCTCTCTTTCTCTTTCCACACACACACACACACACACACACACACACACAGAGTTGAGCTGCTCACACCATTTTGTAAATTAGCCCATTATCTTGACTTGTTGATTCCTTCAATATTTGTTGAAGTGGTTACCATGATAAACAAACAAACCCACGCAGTAATTAAAGCTAATATCAATGTGTTTGGGTGTGTGTGTGTGCGCACGCGCGCATTTATAGGCAGGTTTGTCAGTACAGAATCATCAACCTTTTGAAAGGCTTTTCATTCCAAACAGCACAAACAGAACCTTGAGGCTGTCCAAAGCGAACGCAGAATCTCTTGCCAAAACAAACAAAACAAGCATTCAAAGGAGTCCAATGCTACAGCAGGAGATTGTTTTGGTATATATTCACGTCAGTTCCTGGAAATATGTTTTTAGAAATCATTTACCATTGTAACTATAGCTGCCGCAAAAATGGCATTGTACTATAATTATTTTTATACTTATTTATTTTGTCTTCAAAGCACTTTAAACTACTACTGTGTATGAAATATTAATATACTATAAAAAATAAACTTGACTTTCCTTGCCTTGCCATTGTTTGAATTAACCCTCCCTTAGTTATGATGTTTGAAGGCAATTCCATTTAAACTGGGCATGATTTATGGTAACCACCGTACTTTGGCAGGAATACAGTAATTTTAATAAAGACGACTGTATTCTTACTGACTTTATAAGAGTTAAAGTCACAATTGCACTGTAAAAAAAGAATTATTATTCAAAGTTGTAAATAATTTAAAAAGGATTATCAGAGTAATTTATTTTATTTTTTTTACAAGAAAATACTATTTTAGTCTTTTTACTTCAAAATAGTCTCTTGTTTACGGTTCAATGTTACTTGCTGTTTCTTTGTAATTACTGTAATTGTGAACTTTACTAGCAATTTCTGAATGAAAATAGTTTTGAATTCAATTCTATCCACCTTTTTCTTCAACGCGGAAGTAAGCCTATGGGTGAGACTTCCGGTTCATTAGCTGTTAGATAAATAACGAGAAGAATAACAACGTGCAGTAAACAGTAAAACTGTTTGCACTATAAACCAGCGTGTTCATAATTAAGATAATACATTAAAATAATATCGTAAGACACACAAATTTTCAATATCAAGCAGCAAAACACTGGACTTGGATGAGAACGGAAGCTAGACCCATAGAATTTACAAATGGCTGCGGCAATTTTTACAGCAAAGAAAACTTATGAATACCTTTTTTTTTTCAGTATAAAAAGTCACAATTGCCTTTTTATTTATTTATTTATTTTACAGGTTCATAAAGAGTTCAAACCAGGTAAAATCAGATCGTAGAAAGTCTAAAAGGTTACTGACGTTCAGTCCTAATCTATACAAGTGGAATGACAGTAAAGTAAACACCTGCTGTTTTGTGCATATGAATGATGCACTGCTGTTCCATCATGTATTTTTAGAGCTGTTGTTCAGGATGTTTGTTGAAGCTATTTAATGTTCAGGGTTCAAATGAACCACCTACTCACACCTACAGGAGAAAAAGCCATCGCTAAAAGAGCAGCGTTTCTGAAGGGGAAAAGAACAAACTCGCATGATTTTGTCCCAGAGATGATGAAAGTAGACAGCTGTTGTTCCCTCTGAAGAGTTAAACACCCAGCAGGCAAAATAGGAGAACTTCAAATCGTGTTAAAACATAGACAGCGTTTTTATGGGATGAGGCAAAAATGAAGCAACAGGAGAAAATGTAGCAGCTGAGATAGCAACCATATGAATTAAATAGAAAGATATAAAAATATCAAAACAATATTCCACTGCATCCTGCTTTAGAAAGCTATGAGATGAGATGAGATGCGGTGAAAGAGTAATATACACTGCAGCACGAGAGAAAATTGAGGGTGGAGTGTAAATCATAACGTTTGGCTCAGACTGCGAGTGAACAGTACATCATGGACTCATTGTGGTCGGAAATGCACAACATTACTTCAAATTAATCTGAATCATTAATCAAAAAACCTTTTCTGTATTAAAAAAACAGCTGAAAAAAAAAAATGCTTTTCTGATTGTTCACCTTACGCCTTTCATATTCATTTGATCTCCGCCGTTAAGTTTAAATAGCATTAAAGTAAATGTAATGTTTTGATGCTATTTATGCCATTTGTATGCATTGTATAATATAATTCCTTGACTTCATTCCAGCTACTCTCACATACCTATTATTCTCACATACTGGTACAAACACACGGACACAATCCCCAGGTACTGTAGCAGAGCTGCTAAATTAGTATTCATTTACTAAAATAGTGATTATCCATCATTAAGCTTCATTCATTGTTAATTGCAGCATTAAATGAGGGAGTTGATTAAAATATATTCCAATTATACAAGAACACAATTAAACAACTGAAGAGAATCTAAAAGTTCAAAAACACTTAAACGGGCCCATTTAAATTGACCAAAAAGCATTAGGAACGTGTAGGAACATGTGATCAGGAAATAGACTCTTCACACAAGGGAAAAGGTTTATGTACAACCCGAATTCCAGAAATGTTGGGATGTTTTTTAAAATTTGAATAAAATGAAAACTAAAAGACTTTCAAATCACATTAGCCCATATTTTGTTCACAATAGAACATAGATAACATAACAAATGTTTAAACTGAGAAATTTTACACTAGGGGTGGGCGATATGGAAAAAAATAGCATATCACGATTATTATTTATTTATTTTTTTTAAATATCACGATTTTATCACGATTCTTTGTCATGTTGGTTTTACTATTTTGTCTGAGCAGTACAGCCAAACTAATTTCCCTATTATAAAGACAAATCCTTTCAAGGTAACAAAATATAAAAAAGAATGGTGGATATTTAGGCCACAGTGGGTGAAGATGAAAATCTTTATCAATATTTTATCTTTGTTATTAAAAAATAAGAACAAAGATACACATTAAAAATACACATAATATACAAATAAAACAAACAGTGTTTAATTTTCAGGTACAATACGCATATTTAGCAGGAGACATTCAAGAAATTGAATGAACAAATATAAAAATAAAACACTATATAGATTGATTCCTATTAAAGTAACTTTTTTTTCAGTCAAGAGTAGCGAGTTATTTTTTTTCTCTTTATGTTTTGTTGTTTTAACATTAAAGAATAACAATTCTGTCATCTGTCTGTCGATTCTGTCATAGTGTTTTATATTTATACAATCATTTACTCACCCAAAATTAGTTTTAAACCTGAATGAGTATCTTTCTTCTGCTAAACATAAATGCTATTTTGAAGAATGTTCAGTTAAAACAGTTGCTGGTCCACGGTGACTTCCATAGTATTTTTCCTACTATCAAATTCAATGTGGACCAGCAACTGTTTGGTTTTACACATTCTTCTTTTGTGTTCAGCACATGAAAGAAATTAATACAGGTTTGGGACAACATTTGAGTGAGTAAATAATGACAGAAATTAAATTTTAGGGTGAACTATCCCTTTAATGACAGTCAGCTGCATGTTTAGTTCTGTCCTTTTAAGACCTGCACGCATCTAATATACAGGCACGCATCCGTTTTTCTCTCAACTGTTTACTTTCATTTCAACCATAACCAACTGAGTCTGTATGTAAACCTTGTGTGTTTTGACAGTATTAGTCATGTCGGATACATCGCATTTACGAGTTGAATGCACATGAACGCCACCACAAAGTCGTTATTACGAGTGGGGAAACTCAAAATTTTCTTTAATGCTGCCTTCACGTGCTATAGGAAATGTCCTATTTCCCACTTATGAAGTCGTGATTAGGAGCTTGTCGTATTCAAGTGCTTTAATGTCGAAAAGAATAAAATGAATCATCCCATTGGTTGACAATCATAAACATTCACCGTGCTATACATGCAGTTTGCTGACAATTCTGGAATTTCGGTTAAATACATGCTTATTTCACTGCTTATAAAACATAAAACATATCTAGCCTATAAATACACTACTTAAGCGACAAGACAAAGGGATGTAGTTGTTGTGAGAACACCACTGACAGCAGCAATGGTTGTTCCCTCCACCATGTTTAAAGTTTATGACCCGCCCAACTCGGAAACTCGGGTATCAACATTATTTCCGAATTTCCCAGTAGTAAATACGACTTGAGAGGCCGTTCACGTCCGATTTCCGATTAGGAAACTCGTATTTACGATAATTCCGATAGCACGTGAAGGCAGCATTAGCCCGAGTTTCCGAGTTGGGGGTGTCAGGGAAAAAACGTGTCGGACTAAAGACTAAAGATATGCAGCATCGGTAAACTTGTTGAAATGAATAAAATTATTATTTCTTTGTAATGTACAATAAAACTATATAAGTTACGTAGCCTACACACAATATTATTGTATAATTATAATAGAATATATAATTATTCAGTTTACATCACCTTCATAAATTAAATAAAAACGGAAAAAAGAAAAAAGACACTGATGCACATTCTTTATTTGTTCACATAGATGTAGAGTTTAAAAAAATCTTTGAATTTTATGTAGAAAAGTTAAATTGCCATCTTGTTCCGACCAAAGTGACTTGAACGCACCCGACGTCGTGATAACGACTCGTCAACTCGTAAGTACGAACGTCCCAAGAGCACTTGAAGCGCTGCCTCCACTTGAGCTGAGTGATACTAATATTACTGTACATTAAACAGTATGCTTTACATGTAGGTCGAACAGTTCTCAAATCGACTTCATGTCAGAGTAATAGCTTACTGATATGTGAGACAAATGTTAAGGTCGAGACTGAGGAGCATTTTGCAAAGGGTAGCGAACTAATGTAGCGATAACGTAACTTACAATCTTCATAGCTATTGCAACAGAAGCCTCACGCAAAAAAAAAAAAAAAAACCCAGCAGCCTCACGCAGTACTCACCATTTATACTGGAACACAATTTACAGCAGATACAAATGCATTCCGTCCTGCTCTCCAGTGAACTTCAATTAGCTAGCTACAAACAGGCTAATCTAACCACCAACATAGCCCAATTGCTTCATAAATAAGTTGCTTGCCGTTAGCTTGTTCCTTCACCATCTACGTAGCCTCTGGAAATATGGATAGTTGCCTGCAGCGAGTTAGGCTTCAGGAGTGATATTGGTTGGTTGAGGGAAAGGACATTAAGGCAAGCCAATCAGAGGCAAAGTAGGGCGGGTCCATTCCTTTGCCAACAGGGGAAAAAAACGCTACAGGTGACGTGACACAGATGACTTGCAGATACATTCCCCATTTAAAATTTTTTCGCCAAAAGGTGACAAGTTTGCACCCCTGTGAATGGGCCCAGGAATACTTCCAGAAACCACTGCCACTAAACAATCCGCCGTGTCATCTGCAGATGCCAACTAAAGCTATATCATGCAAAAAGGAAGCCATATGTGAACATGGTCCAGAAGCGCCGTCGTGTCCTGTGGGCCAAGGGTCATTTAAAATTGACTGTTTCAAAGTGGAAAAGTGTTCTATGGTCAGACGAGTCCAAATTTGACCTTCTTGTTGGAAATCACGGACGCCGTGTCCTCCAGTGCATAAATGCATACGATATGGGCAGCTGGCATGTTTTGGAAGCCACTATGAATGCTGAAAGGTATATAAAGGTTTTAGAGCAACATATGCTCCCCCCCAGACAATGTGTATTTCAGAAGTGTATTTCAATGCAAAACCACATACTGCAGCTATTAAAACAGCAAGGCTTCGTAGTAGAAGAGTCCAGGAGCTGAATTGGCCTGCCTGCAGTCAACTATAGAGAACATTTGGCGCATCATTAAACGAAAAATGCATCAAAGAGGACCACGAACTCTTCGGCAGCTGGAAACCTATATCAGGCAAGAATGGGACCAAATTCCAACACCGAAACTCCAGAAACTCATAACCTCATAACCTCATAACCTCAATGCCCAGATGTCTTCAAACTGTTTTGAAAAGAAGAGGAGATGCTACACCATGGTAAACATGCCCCCGTCTCAACTATTTTGAGACCTGTGGCAGGCATCTAATTTGAAATGAGCTCATTTTGTGCATAAAATTGTAAAATTTCTCAGTTTAAACATTTATGTTCTCTATGTTCTATTGTGAATAAAATATTGGCTCATGTGATTTGAATGTCTTTTGGTTTTCATTTTATTCAAATTTTAAAAACGTCCCAACATTTCCGGAATTCGTGTTGTATAAGAGATACCAAAGAAGACAGAAAAGAGGATTCATATGGAAAAACCAGAACCTTGAAAATTCTGAGAAGTTGCAAAGACTTTAAGAAAAAGTAGGTTGAATACCACAGACTAGTATCGGTGTATGGACCCAATGTGAGTCACAGGTCAATGGCAAGCACCCTATACGTTCACAGGTACATTGAGAGAAACAGTGTAGGCTGTTACCGGCATGCCGTTCCCATGACGATGACTGGGGGCAGCTGGTGAAAAGAATACGGTGGGCTGAGAGTGCGAATCAATGAATGTTCCATTAAGAGGATCTTCTGAGTTACCTGAGTAAATAAGTACATAAGTGCATATGTGAGTAAATATCAATTGTCCAATAAGAGTTATAACAGTAGTACACTCACAAATGAAAATGTTCATCATGTTGTTTCAAACCTGTGTTGATTTTTCTTTTTTTCTGTGGAACCCAGTCCACACTGCTTTCTACCATACAGTGCAAGTGTATAGGGACCATGGGCTGTTACAGGGTTAGTTCACCCAAAAATGAATATTCTGTCATTAATTACTCACCCTCATGTCGTTCTAAACCCATTAGACCTTTGTTCATTTTTGGACCACAAATTAGAATAATTTTGATGAAATCAGAGAGCTTTCTGACCCTGCATAGACAGCAAAGTAACTACCATGTTCAAGGCCCTGTAAGGACAGGGTAGTATGAGAGGAAATTGTTGAATAAAGTAATTATTTTTGTTTTCTTTGCTCACAAAAAGTATTCTCGTAGCTTCATAAAGTTACTGTTGAACCACTGATGTCACATGGACTATTTTAGCGATGTCCTTACTACCTTTCTGGGCCTTGAACGTGGTAGTTGCCTTGCTGTCTATGGAGGGTCAGAAAGCTCGCTGATTTCATCAAAAATATCTTAATTTGTGTTCCAAAGATGAACGAAGGTCTTGGAACGACATGAGGGTGAGTAATTAATGACAAAATTATCATTTTTGGATGAACTATCTCTTTCAGATTAAAAATTGACTGAAAAAGTATATAATCTTAATAAACACCAGAAGCAAACAGTGACTTTTTTTATGGGGAAAACAAATGAAACAATAAAAATCCTCAGAAATTTTCACTTTGATTTACATTTAGATTAGTTTGCCCAACTCACATTTGACTCCACTCCACTTTCAACATCCCCCCGCCCCCAGCTTTTCTTGTGCATGAAATAACCAAAAACCAATGAGAACAAGGAACAATAATGACTATTCATAGCAACAGAGTGTAGACCTGCTCACGCAAATCCCTCTGTAACTGGCACAGATTTTAGAAAATTACCCACATTTGGCAAATAAATAATTTATGGACAGTTACAAACATATTCCCAGCATTTTATTATATAAGCCCTATGTTACACGTCAATTGACAAGGGAATTTATAAACAGTTAACATTAATTTGTTAGTCCCTGAACTCATTCTCAAAAACCTTGGGTATGCAGAGCATTTGCAGCTTATGGACGTAACAAAAGACTTCAAGTATATTAAGATGGTGCACTCATTACTTCTGAATGGGAGAAAGTGCAACATGTAATACAGACTTCTAAATAAAAGCCAATTGGTAAAGTCATCGAAGACTTTGGAGAATTTTATGATTTTCCTTTCAAAGAGAACTTGCATGACTGCAATAGCTGCCCATGAGGCGTTTCAAAGATAGCCACCAAGTTAAAAGCCTTGCCTTTCAGGGTAGTTCACCCAAAAACGAAAATTCTGTCATTAATTACTCACCTTCATGTCGTTCCAAACCCATAAGACATTCGTTCATCTTCGTAACACAAATTAAGATATTTTTGATGAATTCTGAGAGCTCTCTGACCCTCCCATAGACAGCAAGGATCCTACCATAATCAAGGTCCAGGACGGTAGTAAGGACATCGTTAAAATAATCCATGTGACATCAGTAGTTCAACCGTAATTATACGACGCTACGAGAATACTTTTTGTGCGCAAAGAAAACTAAAATAACAAATTTATTCAACAATTCGTCTCCTCTGCTTCACCCTGGCACCATTTTGGAGAGTATCACGACGTATGTGCATGCTTTTATCTGAAAAAAACAATGTGCTGTTCTGTGTTAGAAGCAACATGCGGATATGTTGTTTACACTTTGATCTGAATGTAAACAACTAGACAAATTTTTCAGAATTTTGAATGCATTTTAAGAATACTTTTCCCATCAACTGGTCACAATGCACAACACCGCTGTATGCTGCTTCACAGACGCGTGCGCACTCTGATGTAAACAAGCATATATGAGGGCGGAGCGCGTGAGACGCTCTGGATGAAAGCACATTCACTCTCTGACAGGAGATGGCGCTAAACATAATGCAGCTGTTACCCCGGAAACCCCTGAAACCAAACAGCTTTCTGTTTCTGAAAGGCGTTTAAATGATTTTTATAGCCATTCAGATTTTTGTATTCGCTGTGCATGGTGTTCATCACAGCGCCAAATACTTAAATATTTAAACATTAAGGGTTCATTAGTTGACAGTTAATTCATTAGTTAACATAAACTGCCAATGAAAAATTCTTCTAAACATTAATTAATCTTAGGCAATTCCAATATTTAATAACACGTTGTTAAAATCAAAAATTGCAACTGTGGTATTTAATGGGCTAACATGAACTAGAGGTGTATTTTCTAGCAAAGATTAATAAACAAATGTAGCTATTGCTCATTGTGAATGTTAATACATTAACTAAGGTTAACTAACGAGATCTTATTGTAAAGTGATACCTATTGGTCTTTATAATTCTTTTGCACTTTAATCTGTGTAAAAAATTTTAACTTTATACATTTTTGTGAATTGCTTTAATGTATTTAAATGTTCAGTTATTTTAGTTAGAAGAAAAAAGTTATTAAACCTGTTATACTGCATTATGACAACACAAATAAATTTCAATATTGTGATAATACCGTATACCGTGATAAAAGCATTAGCAATTAATCACAACATGAAAGTTTGATACCAGCATATCCCAATAAACAACATAAGCGCATGGTAGGATCCTTGCTGTCTATGGAGGGTCAGAGAGCTCTCGGAATTCATCAAAAATATCTTAATTTGTGTTCCGAAGATGAACGGAGGTCTTACAGGTTTGTAACGACATGAGGGTGAGTAATTAATGACAGAATTTTCATTTTTGGGTGAGCTTTTCCTTTAAAGGGACTTTGACAGAATGCCCCCGATAAACACTAAAATAAATAAATAAATAAATACATACATAACATTATTTACTAGATATCCTGTTTTTGGTCCCACTTTATATCAGGTGGCCTTAACGACTATGTACTTACATTTGATACAATGCACTTATTGTGTACTTACATGTCTTTACATTGTACTTATATTTGAAAATACTTGCATGTACTGTAATTACATCTATAATTAATTTCTGTAATTACATTTATGATTACACTGTTGACATCCCTTACACCTACTGTACCCACACCACCAACCCTGTCCCTAACCTTACCCGTATCACACCAAAAGTGTTTTGCAATACAATATGAACACAATAACTACATTGTACTTATTTTTTGATGCAAGTACTTAGTAGTGACCTAATATAAAGTGGGACCCTGTTTTTGATAGCTATAATCACCATTTGCCTTCATCGTATGAAAATTAACAACTTTAACATGAATGTCACTTTTTGTGTTGCACAAATGAAAGTCGTGGGTTTTGAAAAACAAGGGTAAGTAAATAATTATTTATTTTTGAGTGAGAAGTCTATATTTCTCTCGTCAAACAGTTGCAGCAGAAAAGGTTTTACCTGAAATGCTTAGTATAACAAAACTCTAAAACTAAAACCAGATATTTCAAAGCAATTCCTATACAGTAGATAAAACGACTGACAAATAACTGAAACGAACTTGTTAATTAATATGCACGCACCTATCTAGAAAAATTGAACAAACATTCATGCACGAGGCTAAATGTGTGCGTGCGGGTGTACGCAGTTGGTTAGTGACAACTGTTTGCTTTTTCCGAAAGACTGTCTGTATCTCAGTTTGAGTGTTTTTGGTAACCATGGAAACAAATGCCACAGTAACAGCGGGAAATCAAAGCCTGGGCGATGAGCTGCTGAGAGGAAGTGAGAGAGAATGCGCGTGTGTGCGTGCGTGTGCGCCTCTGTGATATAAACAGGCTCTCAAAACATGGATTTGTTTTATCTTCTGTTGGGTTCGTAAATGAAATATGGAAAATCATAAAGTCGCTTTCCACGCCACATCAGATCTCCAGCGATCTAGCCAATCTTTTTGGCCTCTTCCAGGGGACAGAGTCTCAAGACTCTTTTTCAAAGGCCTTGAAAGTTGCTGTGCGCAGACCTCTTGTACATCACACATCACTGGAGCTTTTCAATCTAATCCCACTTGTTGGGCTGAAACATCTTCAACATGGCTGCTGTCTCCTTACAGGAGAGGGAATAGTAACACTGATCTTGCTCTTTATTTATTGATGAGACTACTTTCTAGGCTACTCAGGCTGTTGTTTCTGCACTTTTGAGTGAATCAAAAAACCTGTTTAAAGGAATATTCTGGCTGATTTGTGTTGAGAAGTATTGTACCCCCTTTACAGTATTTACATTTATGAACAATTATTAATAATATTTCGATGTTTTGCAGCTCTTTACTACCTCTACTTACTGATTCTGTATTTATTATTGTTAGCATTATAATTTAGGTCTAAGGTATTGCATATACGTGTATTTTTTATAATGTAGTAAGGTAGTTGTTAAGTTTAGGTATTGGGTAGGATTAGGCATGTAGAATATTGTCATGTAGAATATGTGCTTTATAAGTAGGCTACTAATACCCAGCCAATATGTAAATAATAGGCATGCTAAATAAGCAACTAGTTAATAGTGAGAATTGGTCCCTATACTAAAGTGTTACCAAAAAAAAAACTTTTCTTACACATTTAAAAAAGTATCTTTTGAGGGGTTATTTTTTATATCAACTTATTATCTGGTTTTCACATGTATTGTGTAAATGTGCTTGGTAACACTTTAGAATAGGGAACACTTATTCACTATTAACAATGACTTTTCCCTCAATAAATTCCTAATTTGCAGCTTATTAATAGTTAGTAAGGTAGTTGTTAAGTTTAGGTTTTGGGTAGGATAAGGGATGTAGAATAAGGTCATGTAGAATAAGGCATAAATATATGCTCAATTACTACTAATAAATGGCTAATATTCTAGTAATATGCATGCTAATAAGAAGTGTGCTTCATAATCTTGGAATCTGTCTTGTGGTTGGGTGTGTTTCCTATTGACTAACATTAGCATGTGCGCAAATATTCACATTATAAAACCTTTTCTTTTGTTACATTTATCACAATCCCCACATTATGATTACACAGCATAAGTGTTATGAATGTAATACTGGCCTTTGTGAACTTCTAGATTAATTGTATGCTACTTGATTAAGTTATTCATTTAATCGTCATGGGTGATGACTGCTAAAATGAGCTCAAATTTTAAATCTTTAAGCTAATTATATTCTGAATAAATGAGCAAAAAAATTATGATTATTTCTGCTCTCCCCCGCGCTCATTTGTTTTTTACTGCATATAACGGTTACTTTGCTCTTTCTGCTGCACTTATATTTAGCAGATGTTTGTTTCTAGCACAGGCTTTAGTATAAAAACAATTTTATTCAATGTTGCGCACAAGTAACATTTTTGACAATTATTGAGACATATAGCTGAAAATACACAGAGCTTGCTAACAGCTGCCTCACATTACAATCTAATCATGTTGTTAGTGATACAAAGCCGAGTTCCTAAATGCACAACGATATTGTTTTTCATACCTGCATATGAACGGGATGACACAATTCTTTCTAAACATGTGTTCAATAACTTTCTGCAAATTAACCCCATCATTTTACATTACTTTTTTACGGATGGGTGCTAAAATCCCGAATTGAGCCATGGCACATTTACAGAAATAAAGTTATAAAAATAAACGTGGAAACAATGATGAGAGAGTTAGTGAGCAAGCACATGTCATCTGAACTGAATTGAGACATGCAATAAAAAAAGGACATGTTTGATCACCGGTTGTCTGTAGACATCAGATTCTCACCCAGCAGATGGAGGGAGAGAGAGAGAGCAGATTTGAGTGGAAGAGTTAAATAATTAGGATTTGTTATGATCGACAGATGGCCGAAGTTTGGCTCTGTGAAAGTTTATGGAAGAAAGTTTCCTCTGCATGTGTGTGTGTTCAGTGTACGTCGTATTTTAACTCAAAGCTCAACCCCAACAGACAGAATGACGCTCTCTCCAAAGACTCTGGAGGATCTGAGAGCCAGAATCGCCATTAGCGAGAAGTTTAGCTCAGGTCTAGCCTTAATCTGACAAATAGATCTCTGCTGGTGCATGATATACTGCTGAAGGGTACATCTGAACCTCCTGAAAGTTCTTAAGTGGGTGTGAGTGTGTGACTTTTAGTAAGGCGGTGTGATGTGTCATTTGACCAACATTCATAAACCCTGATGCAATTGTTCAGCACACAGAGAAATCTGTCATAATACTTTCATCATTTCTCTCCCTTTCTCTCTCGATGGAAGGTAAACTGCCAGTGTGAGAATGGATTAAGCTTTAATTCAGGGATTAAACCTTGGCTTTGTAACATTAGACCCACTTTGTGTCACCTGGAGAGAAAAGCTGAAGATGAGTTTCAAAAATAACACATTCATTATTCAACATGTGTCATCTTTCAAAGCCATAACTGAGAGTTTCTTTTGCTATAGGCACTGTGAACTTTTAAAAAAAATGAGCTCTCTTACAAAATATTTTACGCACACATGTTGATTTTAACCTGTGTTTTGTGATTGGAATGACAGTGGTGGCATTTTAACCATTTTTGAATAAGTAATCATTTTTGACTTTTTGCATCATTTTGCAAAACTTTAGCTGAATTCAAAATGACAGACAATGGAAATGATTCCGTTAATGGAAATGATATTCACTTTTTGTTGTTGTTTTTGTTTTGTTTTCTTCACACATTTCACATCATATTTCATCTCAAGCATGCTATTCATTGACACTGTTGTTGTTGTTTTTTGGTAACGAAACAAATTTTGAAAAGGGACAAGATTTATTAAGGGCAAATCTAAGTGCTGGAATACACTACAGAACTTGTACATCGATTTTTGCCCCAATTTGCAGCCTGGACGAGTCATTGCTAGTTGCTGTAAGACAAAACGAGACTGCATGGCTTTGAGCTGTTGGAGTGTATGGTATTCACGTAGCTGGGTAGATTACTTACAAATTGTAATCTGTTACTGATTCCAAATGACATGACAAAAACTGAAGTTAGCAACGTAATCCAATACATTACTCGTTTTAGGTAACATAATCAGACTACTTTTTGATTACTTGATGTCTGAACTCATTTATCTAACTGATTCAAGTACAATACAATCGCGTACAATATTGATATAAAAATACAAAGAGTAAGAAAATATATTCCATTTGTTTTAATTGACAACATGAAGTGCATTAAACATTACATTATATCAAGGTTTCCCAAAGAAGGGTTCTGGGGTTTGTGAGTTTAATGGGTAACACTTTACAATAAGGTTCATTAGTTAAACATTAGTTAATGTATTACCTAACATGAACTAACCATGAGCAATACATTTGTTACTGGATTTACTAATCTTCGCTAATGTTAGTTAATAAAAATACAGATGTTCATTGTTAGTTCATGTTAGTTCACAGTGCATTACCTAATGTTAACAAGATTTTAATAATGTATTAGTAAATGTTGAAATTAACATTAACAAAGATTAATAAACGCTGTATAAGTGCAGTTCATTATTAGTTCATGTTAACTAATGTAGTTAACTAATGAACCTTATTGTAAAGTGTTACCGTTTAATGAAAAGCTAATAATTAATTAAATCATAAAAATGTAAAATTCAAGTAAATCATTTCAAAATAACGACAATCAAAATAAAACACGTACTAAAAAAGATGAAAAATTTACGTTTACCTGCATGTCGCAATCATTAACCAATGTCAGAGAATTGTAAACATGCAAATGTGAGGATTAATTATTCAAATATTAATAGTAAATAGGGGTACTTCAAATTAATTAATATGAATAATTTATGGATATTGTGTGAATAATAAGTAATCATGCAATCAAAAGTAACTGTAGTCTGATTACAAGTAATTTAAAATCTATTTTAATCAAAGTACTTGATTTTTGGAATCTGATTACATAATCAAGGTTACATGTAATCAGTTACTACCCAGTTCTGAAAGCAGTAATCGTTCAAAGCTCATAACTGGACCAAATCTTGTTTTTCTTCAAATCTACCAATGTCAATGGGTTTGTGTGAGGTAAAATGTAGAGGCATAGTATAGTAGAGGGCATAGCAAATATTATTGTGCTAGCATGAAAACCATTGTGTTTGAGAGACCTTTAGAAAATACATTTCAAAAATCTTTGTGTGTATTTGTGTACACGTAGTTTGCTGAAATAGGAATCATATGTGATTTGGTGGTGGGGAGTTTGGAGGTTTTTATATATATACTGTATATATATATTTCTGCTACTGATGGTTCAACTAAAGCTCAAACTGATGGGGATAGCGAGGTCTCTGACTGGATGCACATTTTGTATTGAGTGGTCCAGAAGACTGCTGAGCACTAACTCTTTCTCTCTCACCCCATGTGTCCAGTCCCTGGTGCCAGCTCCGCTAACCCTACCGGCTGGAGGATGCAGGACTGAAACAGAGGGAACATTTAGGCACAAAAAGAAACAAAACAGCATGAAGGGAGAGAAAAGAGGAGAAGTGGGCAGGGGGCAGTAATGAAAGGTCAATGAATGGTGTTTTGGTGAGTTAATTAAAGTTTAATTGAGTGAGAATTATATAAACAAAGTGGAAAAGCAATGTGAAGTGCTCTTCAGATCTGAAGTACAGAAAAATGCTCCTTTGAGGCTGGAAAGCGAATACCAGTTGCATTGTTTTTTGTGTTTTTTTTAGAGCAGATATGTCAAAGCATGCACGTCAAAGCCTATAACAGGCTTGTCTCGCTTTGAACCTTTATCCTTTAAAATTATTGTCGTACAAGTCATTTGCCTGAGGCAAAGTATGTGTTTTGTTGTGTGTGTGTGTGTGTGTGTGTGTGTGTGTGTGTGTGTGTGTGTGTGTGTGTGTGTGTGTGTGTGTGCTCATATGTGTGTGTGTCTGTGTGATCATGCGAATGTTTCAGATCTGTGTGTGTTTGGTAGGGGTCAAAATCATTTGCCCCCTGTCAGTTCTGTTTAAGTATTTCTGCCGTCTCTTAATCCCTGGTGGTGTGTGTGTATATGTCTGTGTGTGTGTAGGGGGGGGATGCATGTGTTGAATAGCACAGATGATTTGTTTACTGACAGACACAAACCTGTTTGTATGCCCGTCAGAGTGCGTTTGTCAGGAAAAGCGAATCTACTGATCTAATCTTCTTCAAACCAGCCGTCCCCACACACATGTGTGCGAGTCACATGTAAACAAGAGTGAACGGTGTAACATCTTAACACACAGATGTATTCAGAAAGAATATTGAAGAACACAGACGTCTTTCTTATCTTTCATACACACCCGCCCAATCACAAGCTTGTATGTATTTCTTGCACTAATGCACAAAAGCACATATGTGTTTAATAATGATTGAGGAGTTTTTCTGCCTGCAGCGATGTCAGTATTTTAAAAAAAGCGCAGAGTATGTTAGACAGAGATGCGAGCATTGGTTTTTCTGAAATGTGGAAAATGATTTGGTTTGGATGATTTTTACGTTCACATTTATGCATTTGGCAGGTGCTTTTACCCGAAGTGACTCGCACTGCATTCAAGGTAAACAACTGTTCAGTTCATGCATTCTCTGGAAATCAAACCTTGGCATTGCTTTCTGTGCTATGTGAACGCTTCTTAAACTCATCAAAGTAAATATATTGTGTATCATCAACAGCATATCACACCAGCAATGTCAACTACTCAGTGGAATGCAATGATAAAAGCAGGACTGATCTAAAATCGTAGAACATAGGACAGTTGTTTATGACCAATAAATGACCAACTAATGTTATGTAGGAGCTTCTGAGCTCTGTAACTTTAAAGGGATAGTGGGGAAGCTCTGTCACGGTTTCTTCAGTGGAACATAAAAGATCATTTAAAAAACTTAGTCTTAAGCCCGTTCACACCAAGCACAATAACTATAAAGATAATGATAAAGATATAGTTCTAAAAATCGTTCTCAATATTAAAGAATAGCAGAGTGCACACCACAACTATAATGATAAAGACACAGAGAAACAATATCGTTGGAATCACTTTCAGAACGATTTTTTCCAGCTGATGAACCATACAAACATTGACAGTCAATCAGCATCCATCCTGTTATAATGAGCTTGAGAATTTAAAGCGACAGACACTATACAGATGATATCGTACACTGGTGTGGATGCTAATATCGTTATCTCTATAGTTATCGTTCTTGGTGTGAATGGGGCTTTAGTCTTAGTGTTTTCTGTGTATTCAAATGATCTTCTTTTGTTTTCTGAAGAAGAAAGGCACACAGGTTCGTAACAACAACTGGATGAGTAAATTTTCATTTTTTGGTGAACTCCCCCTTTAATATGAATACTGAATATGCTATAAAAGGATAACAGTCTTTCAGAAGTATTCTCAGGTATTTAAACCTTATTAAATGTATTAAAGGAATGACTCATTCGCTAACAAATTCAGGTTTGCTTAAAACTCTCATTTGAGAAGCTTCATTGGAAACTCTGACTTGTGAAGCCCGTAGAGACTCATTGGCAAATCTTTGTTTGGAAAAGAGTCAAATGAAAGATGTGGGATTAAGGGAGGTAAAACGCAAGCCAGTCCTTTGTAGCTCTTTGATTCTGTCTCCTAAAGTCAAGGCATGTACTTGACATTTCTTATTTATTATGGAATATTGCAGCATTTATTATAAATGATTTATCCGTGCACATATTTTTTAAAATCCATCTGCCCTCATAATCTTTAATCAAATACAATAACTTCGAGACAATAATCCCTCCCATCTAGCAACCTGTCACTCTCATGAGATCACAGCAATTAGCAAACGAAAATGATCCAATCAGTTCTCAAAGGACAAATTCTCAATTTCTTGTTCAAGAAGCCCAAGATGATAACAACTTCCATTCAATTCTGACTTCCACAATATAGTATATTTCTCCTGTCAACTCTTAATAGAGCCAACACAATGTTATGAATTTCAGTCAATAGGGTCCACACAGTGGTCAGTTAGTTGGAAAACAAGCCCATCACGTGTCGTAAACGGTAGCTCTATTTACACTTCTTGCCACAAACCCTTCGGGAGGATTTATGTGGATCTGATGGAACTTTTCCCTCAGTCCATTTGATGGGATGAGTTTATTCTACTAATGCTGGCTTTCAGAAGACCAGCTGAAGATCAGCTCCTTTCCCAAAACAGAGACTAAACCGCTGGCACACCGACAGCAATTCTGCAAAATGCTTTATTGAATGAGGGAAGAAGAGTCTCCAAATACACCACACAAATTCATTGAAAAAACTGGTTAAGAGAAGGTCCCCGTGTCTCTTGCCCCCACAGAATGTTGTTTGGGGCCTGAGTGGATGTTGTGTAACCCTGGAGACAGACCAGATTTCTCTCCTGAGCTCAATTCACTTATTCTCATGGTCAGAGTAAGAGGCTCTTAGTCAATAAGAGAGGGAGAACAGTGGAGAGCTGTCCGTGGTGCTGAACAGGAGGACATATAATAGAAAGCTCTTTATAGTTCTGAACAGAAAACTGCTGAATTTAAGGGGCTGCTGTCCATGGTTTTGAAACTGGGACACTAGATGCACAGTGGGAGGTGCACATACAAGGTTGCAAATTACAAGGGTGTTCCATTATCACCCTCTAAGTCGCCCTCTAATGGTCATTTCTATTATACAGCTGTAGTCTAAAAATATGTTATGGGGGAAACCACAGTGTTTGTGGGTTGTTGTGAAACTGAGCTTTCTGACTGTAAACACAATACCATAGCTGACCTCCATTATATAGTTCACACACACACACACACTTGAAAATGAAAATCATTATCATGTACTCATCCTAATATCATTCCAAACCCATATGACTTTATTTCTTCTGTGGAACCTGAGATTATATTTTTTACTGATTTTGAACTGTTCCAAAACAACATTTGACCTCTCTGTGTTTTATTATATTGAAATAAGAAGGTTTAAATAGGTTTGTAATGGCATGAAGGTGAGGAAAAGGGTGAAATTTTTGGGTGAACTTACCCTTCAGTAGTCACTATCTTGGACTAGTAAGAGCAGTGTTGCATTGGCTGACAACACTTCATTGAAACTCAAATAGGAAATTAAAGACCTATTTGAACCGAGGTGTTTAGCTCTGTATGGCACAGAGCTCCCAGCTTGCATCAAGCCTTCATTTTTTGTTGCTATTGTCATGTCTGGGCAGCTGTATAAAGAATGGGTGTCGTGCCAGGACAGCATCCTCATCCCCACTAGACATCTTTTGTTTTCTTGTTTTTTAGATGCACCTCACATTGTTCACTGCAGTCTGTCAGGCAGGTGGTGCACCTGTGTAACCTGTTATACATGCAATTACAGCATCACATGGATTCATAACAATGTTGTGACAATTTTTGATTTGGTTTGAGAGGGGAAGCTTTCTATTCTATAAAAGCACCGTTCCACAGCACAGTCCATTCCTGTCTTTGTAAGTGTACCATTGAGAAAATAGGGAGGTTGATTTCCTGCTGCTACCTTTCAAAAGCATTCTGATTAAAGCTGAAAATTACAAACCAAGATCTCCAACACTCAGCTCTTGAATCCAATGCAAAGAAAATTATGCTTATGGTTTTAGAGACGAACGAACAGACAGACGGACAGACAGACAGACGGTTAGATCTAATTCATTCTAGTGAATTGATTCTTTCAGAAGGTTCACATAAATTAATTGATAAAAACAATTCACTGAGTCAACTCTGTAATATATACTCATATATTTGTACTATATTGACACAGATATAGAGTGTTTTATTATATCTAGCAAATGGATAGACAGGAATTATAGGATAGATAGGGCTTTCACATATGTAGTGTTGAAAAGTCTGATTAAATGTAGGGAATCAGTTTGTTCAGGTGATTCCCATAAATGAAAAAAAAAAAGATTACAAATGATTCAGAGATTTCACTCCCTGTACTATATACTGTAATATGTTTTGATTTAGAATGTAAATTAGAAGTAGTAGTAGTATGTAAATTAAGATTATTTTATTGTATTTCTTATGAGATGGATGAATAAATGGATGGATGGATGACGTGTATTATATGTATGCAAAAGGTTGGATTCATTCTAGTGAATCAATTCTTTCAGGAGGTTCATGTAAATGAACAGATAAACAATTCACTGATTCGAAACTATTTCAAACCAATTCATGTAAATTACGGTGTTTTTGACGTGTTTAGTAAATGAAAGAATGTGTAGATATACAGGAATTATATGATAAATAGATATGACATTGGATGACAGAAAAGGTGCCAATGCCCTTGTGCAAGTGACTAGGTTGCTTGAGGGGGACCGTCCTCTTGATAAAAGTGTCTTCTAAATGACAGGCACATATGCACAGCTGTCTTTGTGTGTATGTGCCAAAACAAATTATATTCAGGTGTGCGATAGAGCTTTGATCCTCAGGAGTGATTGATTTTGCTTTGAATACAGAGTAGGGGTTATATATCGTGTTAATTTAGTGTGTGACGATATACCGGTATTGGCGATAACCGCAATATTTAAAAAGAACAGGACTCTTATGATAACACCACATGTAAATACTCCAGCACCAATACCTGGTTGACCTCCAGGTGACAGTATTGCGCCTTAACCCTGACACCTGTCAAACAAGAAGAAGACGCAGCGCACGCAGCTACTTCGAGGAAAGCCATGTTCAGTTATACAGAGTAAGTTGCGGTTATTTTATTAGTCATGGAATGGGAAATGTTACATTAACCTGTTAACAGAGGTTTTCTGTGTTCATATATTTAAGTAAAGGGTGGTTATTTTAATAAGTACCACGTTTTCTTTACTCGTCAAACTTTTGTATTTGCAATCAATACGGCCTGTGCGTAGTAACACTTCATTTCTTTGTTCAAATCTATTATTAACAGTTACACGATTAAAACTGATCTTGAAAAACTGAGCGACCACATTGCTATATTAAACTCTGTAAAATGGTAAGTTGGTCACAGTGCCATGCACTTAATACCCTATCTGCAGCTGTTCTAGGTGCACATTAAAACTGAATTAGCAGCGCTCTTACTGCAGTGGCGCTGGCGCAACTATAGGTTAAAGAGCTTAAAATACGGGTATACAAGTTAACAGGTTAAAGTATCAGTTTAGATGTTAATATGGCAACACTTTACAATAAGATTCATTAGTTAACATTAGTTATTTACATTAGTTAACATGAAATAAGAATGAACAATACTTCTGAAGCATTTATTAAGCTTAGTTCATGTTAATTTCAGCATTTACTAATGCATTATTAAAATCGCGAGTTGTGTTTGCAAACATTAATGCATTGTGAACTAACATGAACAATGAATGACTGTATTTTTATTAACTAACATTAACAAAGATTAATAAATTGTGTAATAAATGTATTGTTCATTGTTCGTTTATGTTAGTTAATACATTAACTAATGTTAACAAATGACATCTTATTGTAAAGTGTTACCATTAATATTTATTCATCATACTGTTGAACTTGACAGTATTTTCTCTCTTGTTATTTCATAGGAGCTCCAAAGAAGACAGAGAAATCCAGAGTCTTGTACCCTGTGTTCATCACTATTTTTATGTTCATTGGGTGAAAAAGAAAAACTCAATAAACAAAGTAAAAAATAATTTTACCCCCAAGGTTTCTGTAGATATCACAATGTATCGATATGGTGAATTCTTATGGCCACAATAACCGTGATATGAAAAATCTAATATCGTGACAGCCCTAATACAGAGATTCTGAACGCTGAAAGACACGTTTCTCTTGATTCAGTGAGGCTCTGCTTTCTGTACGGCTTCTTCTGAGAAGTTTGAACCTTTTGTTTTGAATCAGGGTGGTTATGTCGAGACTTTTTCAAAGCTCACGCTATGAATATAACATCAATATGGACAAAGATCTAACAATCTTCCAATAAATTATGCAGACCGTTTTTTGGCAAGTCCTATGTTCTAGCAGCGTAGCCAATGGCTTACGTTCAAAAGAAGACGCAGTTTTTGTGTCTGTCTGCGCACGTTTATACCCATGTGTGTGTGTGTGTGTGAGAGAGAGCATATGAAAGACGGTACGGGGGTGTGTTTATGTGTTGGAGGTGTTGTGTCTCTAAGCCGTCGTTAGGGCTTTGCTTGGGAAATAATAAGACACATTTTGCAGGAAAAGGTGAAAGCTTCAAGGCAAATGAAAGCACGGTTGAAGGGTGAAATCAGTCTTGGCAGAGTTTAAGTGCAGTTGCGCTGACTGCTGTCAGAGGCTGTGGCAGAACTTCAACAAAATCCAGAACCCCTTTAGTTTTATAGACATTTTATTCATGACCTCAGAGTGTAATTTACTGATAGAGGTTCGCGATCACAGCAGCCCCGAGGGCACCCTACTGCCGTCTGTACTGTCACTGCATGCAAAGGGCCCCACTAGAGCTTTTCTCTTATAGTTTTTGATCTCGCCTCTCCAATTTACCCTCCCATCTCTCTATCTCACTCTCTCGCTTTCCATCCCTCCATTGCTCTCTTTTTTCCTCTCTCTCCTAACTGTCTGGTGTGTTTTCAGGTCTCTGCCCCGAGGCAGCTGTTCAGATCAGATTATGGTAGAATAGTAGTGATAATCTGCTCAGATCTTTGGGGACAGGAGCAACTGGACCCATTAATAAGATCTTCAGTTGATGGATGCATCATGATGCATAACATAATGACTAAATGACATGCACAGGTACATATGCTGAAATTGTTATCCTAACTGTCGGGATGGCAGTGCCCGGTAGGTACATCAGGTTCTGTCTCTTACGCTCTGCCAATTTGATGCCTTTGTGCTGCTTAACCACTAAACGTGTTTCAGTCTGCTCGCAATACAAAAATACTCTTATTTCCAACTTGAAAGTGCACTCTGTGGGTTAGGCATAAAGGAAGAGTTTGTCACACAGAATTAGCCTTCGGAACAAAACAACTCAGATCGTGTGCCTCCCCCCTGACCTGCTGGTTTATTTCTGCTGAAGACTGACAGCTGTCATTTTGGATCAGTAATAGAGACGAAGCTCAGGCTTTTGGAGATAGTGTCTGTCACTGGATCCCCAGGAGACGGAAAGTAGACACACACACACACACACACACACACACTAGGTTTTGCCACAGTGTTTACAGGTCACAGTGTACCTGTAATTTAAGATTTAAATATAGATTACGGCAACAGTGCAGACACAATCTTCAGTAAAGGCTAGTTTACTCTGCACTGACAAACATCAACAGGATTAACACCAACTAAAAATAGCAATGGTACAAATGTAACATTTCAGTGGCATGGCAGTTTTAAGCTGTTGTTTTTTAACCTTTTAGCTGTCTTCAAAGTGTAGTTTTTTCAGCTAGTGTTTCCATCGTTACATCACTGTTTGTCTAAGCTGAGGGAATAATCAAACACGCTCAACAAACAGTCCTTTCTCTGTAGCATTGGTAGGTCTGATTAACTCTGGTGAATCCCTGTTTCGAATCCCTGTACTAGGTAATGTTTTCTAATCTGTTATGTAAATTAGGATGTTTTTGTTGTGTATAATACATTTACCTGTTCAAGTTTAATACTTCAGGTGATAAAAATAACAACATTAAATGTTGAATTATATCATTGGATGGTTGTCATATTTAAAATATTTTAATTTATAAACATATTGTCCTCTATAAGTAACTTCAATCTACTTTTTGTCTGTAGCATGTAGTATAGTCTTCCAGAAAGCTGTGTAATAAAATTCGATGAATTTACTTGAGATGCAAAATCGGGGGAAATGCACAACCATTCAAATTTCAAAAATATATACTTTTATTCAGAAAGGATATATTAAATGGATTAAATTGAAAAGTGCAAATCAAGACTGTTAAAATGTTATTCTTTCTATTCATCAAAGAATCATTAAAAAAAAATGTATCATGGTTTTCACCAAAAAATATTAATCAGGGCAACTGTTTTCAACATTGATGATAAATGTTTCTTGAGCACCAGATCAGCATATTAGAATGATTTCTGAAGGGTCATGTGACCGAACACTGGAGTAATGATGCAGAAAATGTAGCTTTGCCATCACAAGGAATAAATTACATTTTAAAATGCAAAACAGTTATTTTAAACTGTAATAAAAATTTGGATGGGGTCAAATAAATGTGACATTTCTATAAGTACGACTTTCTAACTCACCCAAAACTTTTGATTAATGACTTACACTATTGGAAGTTTTGTTTGTGTTTTGTGTTTTGAAAGTTTGTCTTTTAAACTACAATCTAACTACATTGAATCTAACTACATTTTGTTAGATTTTTGCCAAAGAGCAAGATAATCACTGAAAACATTCATCATCTTTTTGCTTCTCAGGTAAATTAATCTTGTTTTGAGGATGTTTTACTAGAAAACAAGGCAAAAATACTAATTATTTTTGTGGCGTGTTTTTGGAATAAAGTGCATCAGCCTAAACACACACACTTCAACTGTAAGACAACACTCAGTGTACCTGTCACAGTATATATATACAGTATAAGCTTTGAAACATTACTGTTCATGACTACATACACAATGAATTGCACCACATACAAACACACACACACAATCTTAAACTGTAAGACAGCATTTGCTGGTCACAGTGTATCAGCGTTTCAAGCATTCAGACATTACAGTATATGACAACTACAGACAGAGCCGCGCACACACATACACATACTGTAATATTTCGCTGAGCTTCATAATATATCCTGACACTTCCCAACAGCAAACCTCTTATCGTCTAAAGGTCATTGTGAATCTTCCTACAGTTGTTTAGATTTGGAGTGTTGCTGCGATATCTTCCGACCTGCTTTTTTTAATCTTGCCGAAGGGTCCGTCAGAATCATCACAGACCCGTTCTTCTCAGGGTTTTTTTTTCTTCTTCTTTTTTTCGCTGCGTTGTCATGGTGATATGATTATTGCCTACCAACAGGAGAGGAACAGGATGTCGTGTTCTCTCTGTACAGTTTGAGCTGTGAGAGAGTATCCTATTATATCTTGTAGTAGAGATGATCAGGTGGCTCAAAGTGGAATGCATTTAATTATGATGATGATTTGCTGCATTATATCGAAGATGTTTTCATTTGAAATTCTGGAAAGGATCCAGAATGAGACTAAAGCTCAGTCATTTGGGTGGAGCATGCCGCATACAAGAAGAGTGACACGCGTACGATGCGACGACCCAGCCTGCTGTCTCCCTCCTCGCTTTCTCTCCGATTCAGTCCCCTTTCCGCAACCCCTCATTCTTTATCCTGCTTTTCAATTTTTATTGCCCCCCTTTTACCTCCGCTCCTCCCGTCTTTGGCCCCAGTTGTCCCCCCGGCAACAGCAGTAGTGGGGTGAATAGGGGGGCTCGACCCCTCCCTTCACACTCGGGTGTGCGTCGCACGGTTATACTGTGAACGCCCCACACACACAGAGTTCAGGTATATAGAGGCTCATTCATCAAGGTGTCAGTGGTGTTTCTGTGGTAAATTAGCCATGTCTCCTCTCTACTCTGGATTCCCTCTTATAAACCAGCCTTCAGGGAAACCATCCCTCTCTGCCTCAACCTCTCTCGTTCTTTCTCTCCTTTGGATGGCGGGGTGCTGAGAGAAAGAGGGACAGAGATTATTGGGTTTGCACTTAGTTTTCCTCACTTGATCGGATACATTGATGCTGTGTTGTGGAGTTGTTTAGCCAGACCTCAGTACAAAAGCCACAACCTGCTCCAATATTCAGAGCTCTTTACAAGCATCCTTAAACCCTCTAATTAAAATCACTTGAGTACGGCCACATAATAGAAAACAACTGTATCACATCAGTGGTTAAGTTTCTTCGTGAACTGGTTTTTATAAAATGAGTCTTCATACTTTAGACCAGAATATTAGATTAGATTGCGCAAAAGCCTAAAATGTCAAGTTTAGACTTACAAATGGTTTCAAAGTAGCTTCACAGTATTAAACAGGAAAATAACAGAATCAGTGATGCAAACTTTAGCAAATATGAGAGAAATTCTTCTGTAAAGCAGCTCTAAAAGACAGCAGTGTCATTATTCTGCTCAATTCAGTTCAGTTAAATAACTGTGTAGTTCATCAATTATAAATAGGTTTAATTTAGCTACTGTATAAGCAGTTGTGTTGATTCAATTCGGTTTGATAACCATGTCAATGTTAAATATTGATTATATTACTGAATACTAAGTGTCTTAAAAACCCAACTAAAGGAAATAGTGACAGGGAACTCAAACTCCATCAGGTGACAGAAATGGAGAAGCTAGCTTCAGTCGGGCCTGACATACAACATGTCCCACATCATTTTGCGCTACGCAATCAAATTTAGAAATTTAGAAATCGGGTGAATGATAAAACAGCTGAAAAATATGCCAAACAATGAGGGATCAACCCGAGTTATGACATATAGAAACCGCATAACAATGCCCTGGCAATTACCAAGTATCATGATGCTGCATTTTTGACACTGTTAAGTACAAATAAAAAAGCCAAAGCTATTGGGCTCTCAGATGCATGACCTGTTTTTCTGTGTTCAAGGCAACTGATCTGTTTCTGGAGAAAAGCCCTGAGTTTGCAGGTATGAATTGATTCTACGAGAAACTTCTTAAGACATTTGTAAGTTAATGAGACCTGTGAGTGTGTGTTTAAGCAGCTTTAATTCCCTGTGGGAAAATCCATCAGCTGAGGGAGAAAGCCAACAGCAGCAAACACAGCCAAAGCTCTTGGAAACTCTCAAGTCATGAATGACACTGGAAGGTCCTTCAGTTGTTTCAAGGTTTTCAGACAGTACATTATGGTAAAGTTTTGAATGACAATCTTAGATTTTCTTTTTTCAATCATTTCATTCAAATATTGTACATATAGGCTAATATAGAGGAGAGTATATAAGACCCACTAGTTTTTACATTGTTCTTATATGAGAAATGAGAGGTAAAACAAAGCCTCTGATCAGCTGAAATTATAAGGAAGCATGAGGTGTAAAAATACAGAGAAAGAATAGACAATGGGTATTATGTAAAATTTTACTCAATTACAAGGCAAAGTACCTAGCTAAAAACATATTAGTGGAAGCAGAAAAGGTACCACATTTAGTTCCACTCATAGATTTAAAAGTTCTTAGATTAGGAATAGACAAACGAAATCAATCAAAAGGGATTTTCTCATTAAAGTAACTTTGATATACAAACTTTGTAAAGTAGACTCTTTAATCACAATTTGTCCTGACTGTGTAGAGCTTTAGAACACATTTAACTGAAAGCAATTTCCTGAAATATTAAAGCTTTAAATTCATCAGTAGCTTTTTTATATAATCAGGTTGAATTCATTCTTGAGAGATGGTGATAATTAAACATATTGCTTTAGGTCAAAGTCTAGGTTTAAGTGACTTATGAGGCGTTTCTTCATAAGGACGAAGTGACCCGTTATAGTTGTAGCCAATTACATTTTCAACTAAAATGGATTTCACTGGATGTTTTAACTAAAAGCTGGGAGTGCTTTTGATGTGACAAAGTTCTTGGGTAATTGTACTTCATAACTAAGTCTTATTGTAGGGAAATGATACTTGAGTACAATTGAAACCGATTAGTCATACTCTTTCTCATTTATGCTCCAAGGCAAAAATCACACTTTCTACTCCCATACAAATCACATTTAGTCTTTCAAAGCATATTGAATACAGTGTATCAGTGGTTCTCAACCTTTTTCACTCCAAGGCTCCCATCCTCTCCGAATCAATACTGCAAGGCCCCCCAACCTTTTCTATCCACAAAACCTGTTCTAGTGTAGATTTTAAAATTCAGGGTTCTGAAACAAACATGCTTTGCACTGTAGATATTCTTTACAACTTAAAAGTGTGTAAAGTAAAATTATACAGTAACTTCAACTAATAAGGACAAGTCAACCAAAGGGAGATGCCAAATGACTGCATATAAACTACTATACAGATCCTTTCAGAATCGCTAAACACACCAAAATACAAATGAAAAATGAAAAAAATAATAATTCTGAATGTGTGGAAACGGGTTGATACATCATCAGTGAACAGTTCCTCTGTCAGAACAAGCGATCGTGTCTGTGTTTGGAGTGTCTGATGCCCTTATATACATAAACCCCATTGATTCCCACAAACTTCTCCAAAACATGCTTCTTTGGCAAGCATAAAACACTCGCTGTACATTAATTTTGACAACTATCTAAATTAGGGGTGGGCGATATACCGGTAGACATGATTAACCGGTAGAAATGTGTCAAAAATTTTGGACTATCATCTCTATCGTGGTACACATGCTCACATGACGTTGCTGTGCTACGTGGTCACGAAAACTTATTGCTGTTTAAAAACAAGTGATTATAAGCCGTTAAAACACAATCAGCAGAGAAATGCGTGCGCTGTCACAGAGGCACATGTATGTGAAGATAATGCTCATAGAACATGGAAGTATTGAAGTTATTGAATATTGAGTTACTTTTGCCGCTTTATAGGCCAAGAATGGTTAAATACACACACATTCATGCTAATCCACCAACAAAAGAGAAAAAATCTCTCACTGCTCTTGATTAAATCACTTTTGTAACAAGAAGAAATATATATTTAATTTACACAGTGAAGAATATGCAGCGTTTTATACATTTGATTAGTTTATACAATGTACAGTCATGGCCAAAAATATCAGCACCCATGGTAAATATGAACAAAGAAGGCTGTAAAAATGTATCTTCATTGTTAATCCTTTTGATCTTTTATTTAAAAAAATTCACAAAAATCTAACCTTTCATTGGATAATAAGAATTTAAAATGGGGAGAAATATCATTATGAAATAAATGTTTTTCACAAATACACGTTGGCACCCCTAGAAATTGAGTAAAATATCTCTGAAGTATATTCCCATTCATATTCACAATTTTGAGCACTCCAGGGTGACTATGAACATGAAACTATCCAGCCATGGCTTCCTGTTTCACAGAAATATAAATAGGAGGGAAAACAAAGTCCAAATTCCCTTAATCATCCATCACAATGAGAAAAACCAAAGAATATATTTCTGATGTACAGCAAAAGATAATTGAGCTTCACAAATTAGTGACGTGGCTTTAAGAAAAGAGCTAGAGCAGTGAAAATTCCCATTTCCACCATCAGGGCAATAATTAAGAATTTCCAATCAACATAAAATGTTACGAAACTGCCTGGAAGAGGACGAGTGTCTATATCGTCCTAATGCATGTTAAGGAGAGTTTGAGTGGCTAAAGACTCTCCAAGGACCACAGCTGGAGAATTGCAGAAAATAGTTGAGTTTCGGGGTCAGAAAACCTTAAAAAAAAAAAATTGTCAAACAGCATCTACATCACCACATGTTGTTTGGGAGGGTTTCAAGAAAACTCCTCCTCGCTCATCCAAAAACAAACTCCAGCATATTCAGTTATCAGACACGACTGGAACTTCAAATGGGACTGGCTTCTATGGTCAGATGAAACTAAAAAAATGAGCTTTTTAGCAGCAAACACTCAAGATGGGTTTGGTGAACACAGGGACAAAAAGTACCCCATGTGTATAATGAAATATATTTATGATGTTGTGGGCCTATATTTCTGCTGGAGGTCCTGGACATCGTTTAGACACATGGCATCACGGATTCTATCAAATACAAACAGATAAAAAAAATCAATAAGTGACTGACTCTGTTAGAAATCTTATAATGGGCCATGTTTGGATCTTCCAACCGTACAATAACCCAAACACAAACCTCAAAAACAACACAAAAATGGGTCACTGAGCACAAAACCAAGCTTCTGCTGGCCATTCCAGTCCTCTGACCTGAACCCTGTAGAAAATGAGTGAACTGAAGAGAAGAAGCACCAACATGGAGCTGGGAATCTAAAGGGTCTGGAGTGATTCTGGATGAAGGAATGGTCTCTGATCTCTTGTCAGGTGTTCTCTAACCTCATCAGGCATTATAGGAGAAAATTTAGAGCTGTTAAACTGGCAAATGGAAGTTTCAAAAAGTACTAAATAAAAGGGTGCCGTTAATTGTGGCCAATGTGTATTAGAGAAAAACATTTATTTCATAATGATATTTTCCCCCATTTTAAATTCTTATTATCCAATGAAAGGTTAGATTTTTGTGAATTTTGTAAATAAAAGATCAAAAGGATTAACAATGCAGATTCATTTTCACAGCCTTCTTTGATCATATTTACCAAGGGTGCCGATATTTTTGGGCATGACTGTATGTAGAATTTCATATTTGTTCTACTGCAGTTTTTTCTTTTTTGAAAAAAAAACATTGCTTGTAATTCTTATTCTTATTTAATATCTGCCTGTTTACTTCAGTGAGCTTGATTTTAGTTTTTTTATTTAGGCTACTATTAGTTTTTTGTGATATTGACACCGGGAGCAAACATTTCATCTAAAAGTTGGGGGGGGGGGGTATCAAGGATACTCAAGGATATCTATACACAAAGGAAAGCCTTACTACTATTAGTGTAGCAGGGAGACTGTGCCAAATTAGACAACTTAAAGCTGTAGTGGTCGCGCTGCGACAGCGGTCGTGTCTGTTTTAGACATTACTATCCATCAAGCAGGTAACGTTATTATTGCTTACATAGCGGACTCATCAAAAAATACATCGGCATCATCTGTATTAAAGAGAAAATAATCACTTCATCCAATGTTTAAGTGAATAAAATAGCCTTGACAGCCTTACTTGGAGTTCACAACTATTGAATTTGTTCTCTGTCTCCCGACTTGTGTGTGTGTGTGTACTGTGTAGATGTGATGTAAAAGAGGAAAGCAGGCATTTGGACCAAAGCACTGTGAGGCAAGGGAGGGGGAGACTCAAAATGCTTCTAAACTTAAAATGCATTTTTGCCCCGTTTGCATTTGTGTTGTTTTACTACTTGTCTACTACTTGTTTACTACCTGTCCCCCCCGACCTCTCCGTGATTTCCACCTATGATTGACACTGGTGTCAAGATTTATTAAATTTCTATGGTATCAAAAATTTTGATATCATTAAGACCTTATTTAAAGCAAAAATAACTATACCATGTCACATATCATTACCGTGAAATAAAATGACTCATACCGTCATATAAAATTTGTCATATCGCCTACCCCCAACGTGAATATACTGACCTGTGTTCAAGCAGAAATATCATGTTATAGCGATCATTGCGCCAAGAGCA